>NC_090725.1:296201333-296206333 GCF_036898095.1 Palaemon carinicauda | reverse complement strand
ATGGAAACAAACCGAAGCACTCACGCACGCACAAACTCATAACCTCGTTTTGCATTAAGGATGGAGGCACTAATCCGGACCCATCTAATAGCACTATAAATTGTATTAAAACGCACCTTATCTCCTCCATCTAAATAGTCCAACTAACGACCATATCAAGTTATTATTATTACTGGTGTCATATCTTAACACAAATGCCTCTCGCTTCTGCTGCTTCTTCCAAGAAACGCTTAATAAGGAGGAATTATACGGTAGTAAATAAGTAACTTAATTAATAACTAGTAAAACTATATACACTCTGATTAGCGACTTGTTATTCTAAAAGTATTAAGAATATAAAATTATTAATATTATTATTATTATTATTATTATTATTATTATTATTACAATGGATTGTCTATTCTTAAGATATTAATAAATTAATTGGCTATTCTAAGGCTATTAACAAAATCAATTGGCTATTCCAAAGGTATTAATTCTTTATTCTAAAGGCATCAGAAAAATCAACTGGCTACTCTAAATGGATTAACAAAATCAATTGGCTACTCTAAATGGATTAACAAAATCAATTGGCTATCCTAAAGATATTAACAAAATCAATTGGCTATTCTAAAGGATTTGACAAAATCAATTGGGTATCGTAAAGATATTAACAAAATCAATTGGCTATTTTAAAGGTATTAATAAAACAAATTGGCTATCCTAAAGGTATTAACAAAATCAATTCGCTATTTAAAGATATTAACAAAATCAATTGGCTATTCTATGGGTATAAATAAAATCTATTTGCTATTCTAGAGGTATTAATAAAATCATATCTTACATCCAAAATATCCAAATCTGCTTTGTCAAAATTCATGATTAACTTTTAACGAACGTACACATTATGAATAGCAGACATAAAGTATGTAATCCAATAAAATTAAATGAAATTATTAACCCTTATATTTCAAGAACTGGGAAATCAACATTGGCAATTTTGTTCAGAATGATTTTAATAGATTTCTTCATTGTAATTGAAAAAAAAAAATCAACAAACTTCCTAGAACAGATGAAAGATTTATGAAAACTGGAAAAAAAAACACAGGGAAATAACAAATAGATATGGTAGCAAACACAATCACACAAATCTACAAGCACATAGGCATATTTTTTCAGCATACTTGTTCCCCTCCAAGAGAGAATGTGCCAGCCATAAAACGTGAGCCTCCGCATTTATTCTAATAACTTTTCATGAAATGCTCCGTGACGGCGAACAAAAAAAAAAAAAAAAAAAAAAAAAAAAAAATAAATAAATAAATAAATAAATTAGAATGTGCTGATGTTACTCGTTTTAGTATGATCACGCTAATATGAAAACACAAACGAAATTGAGGTAGCATGAATTCCTATACGAGACACAATAAACATTTTCACAATTGGGTAGGTGACAGAACTGATATTGCCCATAAACTATAATGCAATGCTAACAAAATGATAAGGATCATACAATGACAATATTTGCATGTTAGTCATTATTCAAATAATGTAGCATTGTAAGCAAGTCTACAATGAGAAGGACACTCCAAAATCAAACTATTGTTCACTAGTCTTGGGTAGTGCCATAGACTCTGTACCATTGGTCTTCCACTGTCTTGGGGTAGAGATTTCTTACTTAAGGGTACACTTGGGCACACTATTCTATCTTGTTTCTATTCCTCTTGTCATTTTGAAGTTTTGATAGTTCATAAATTAAATATTTATTTAGACGTTATTATTGTTCTTAAATTTCTCTTTTAGTTTATCTCCTTATTTCCTTTCCTCACAGGGCTATATTTCCCTGTTGGAGCCCTTGGGCTTATAGCATCCTGATTTTTCAACTACAATTGTAGCTTAGCAAGTAATAATAATAATAATAATAATAATAATAATAATAATAATAATAATAATAATAATAATAATAATAATAATAGAAGCACTTTAACTACACGCTTAAGGAAGATTGATTGATTTAGAGTTTTCTGGCATCCTGACATAAAACTCAAAATTCAATGAATCATGCCTGAGCGTGTAGGTCAACTGCTTTTGAACTACACGCTCACGAGAGAGAGAGAGAGAGAGAGAGAGAGAGAGAGAGAGAGAGAGAGAGAGAGAGAGAGAGAGAGAGAACAAAATACAAAATAATTTTCCAAATGACAGTTTCACTTGATAAACGATTGATAATAAATTTCAAAGCATTTTCAAGAATCCAACACCATTTCACGTATTATAACAATACTCGTAAGAGAGTTCGCCATGATAAAAAATTGCGAAAGCTGTATCAGTAAACAGTGAGCCCAACATAATGATAAAATATTACATAAATAGTTTGGACTGATTTGCATAACAACAATATCTATAAGTAAGCAAGAACAGCTTATCTCATATCAGCTGGAAGACTCTATTAAATATCCAGAAGGAAAATGCTCGAGAGAAAGCGAGATAAACTCAAAATGTTTTACTTTTCAAAATGAAACAGACTGAATTTCTAGTTCTGTAAAGGCGCAGAAATAGATTAAGTTTGTTAAATGAAACCCAAACTAATTCTTAGGATGAACACATGATTGATTGATTGATTATCAGTTATCTAGCATCATGAAATCTAAGATTATTGACGCCGAAGATGTACACATGAATTTTATTGCTAAATCATTCTATAGGACCCAAAAGCACACTTATTATTATTATTATTATTATTATTATTATTATTAGATAAGCTACAACCCTCGATGGAAAAGCAGGATTCTACAAGCCTAAGAGCTCCAAGAGAGAGAGAGAGAGAGAGAGAGAGAGAGAGAGAGAGAGAGAGAGAGAGAGAGAGAGAGAGAGAGTGAGTTTTCCTCATTAATTTCGTATATATTTGGTGATAGATATTTAGAGATGAATTTAAACAAAACAGCAACAAAAAGAATGACACAGGAAAATTGAGACTAGTTTATTTCCATTTTACCAAAAGACATAGGGCATGAGGGAGAGGCAGTGAAGTGGTAAGAAGAGTCAGAGGAGGAGGTGGCGGAGGAGGAGGAGCAAGAGTATAAGAAGTAGCGTCTTTATTGCAGGTCTTCGGTGCTACTACAACCACAAGGCCGTAAAGCCCGAAGCGGGGTCTCTCCCATAAACGTCAATCAACTGGATCACTTTCTTATAAAACCAATCGCGAGATTCTAATGAAGCTCCCGATACCCAAAGCGAAGTCTTGTCTCGCGTCGCTTCGAGTAATCACAAGTCGCCCTTAAAATACGGCTGACACCCGCCCTTATCCAGCAACTCTATCTCCTCAACCGGAGTGATAACGACTCTGAACAGGGTTGCCAGGTTTTCTAATTGAGAAAAGGCCAACTTTTGAACAACGGAAGCTTTAAAAAGCCAAACCATTAGTAGAAAAAGGATAAAAATATAGCATTTATGGCCAATCAATTTCAAAAAGGCCAAATTGAGATATTTTGGCACGAAACAATGCCACAATTGAGGGGTTTGGCCTGAAAAAGGCCAACCAGGCAACCCTGTCTATCTCCTCAACTGGAGAGATAACGACTCTGAACAGGAGGACGAGGAGGAGATGAGGAGGGATAGGGAGGAATAGAAGGAAGCACGCCAACAGGAAGGGAAGATGAGAAGAAGGAACTGAAGGAGACGGGAGAAATGCAAGAACGCGAAGGAACGGCGAGAAATGATGATAAGAGGTAATAGGGAAAAGGGGTAGGAAGTGTTGACAAAACACAAACAAGGTCTTGCTACAAAGGGATGAGGATAGAACACAAGACGATGATGATGGAAGGGAATGAGGACAAAAGCTAGAAAAAAAAGAGGCTGTGATTAAGATAATAATGATGATGTTGACAAACGCGCTTGAGATGGATGAAGGTACAATTAACTAAAGATAGTGATGGCATTAATGTTACAAATAAAAAATTGGGAAGAGATAAAAAACTTGACACCCTTTTTCTTTTTTTATTTTTGACCATCAGTAGAAACGTAGCAGCAAACCAAGAAGCAAGAGGGTCTGACCAACTTTTACACTTTTCAATTTATTTTCTATTCATAGTTTATATTTACCCTGGTTAATTGGCTCTACTTTATCCCACCCGAATCGAAATGGATAAATAGCCTCATTTCTTCTTCTACAAAAGAGAGAGAGAGAGAGAGAGAGAGAGAGAGAGAGAGAGAGAGAGACTTGGAAAAATAAAAGTCGAAATTGACACTGGAGAGATATTAAAAGGTCAAATATGCTGACCAGATAAAAAGACTTGAAATCTGGTTACTAACCCAAAACGCCAAATCAGGGTTTTAAGAACAATAAGCCAAACGTTAACGAAACAAAATAATACGACTAATCTTTATTTCAAAGAAACAAATAGAGGCATTGATTACATTTCAGACCTATACATTCTAAAAGCGGCCTGATCCCAAAATATACTTTACATCAAATAAACTGAAAACGACCAATCTTTATTTCAAACAAACAAATGAAGAAGCATCGATTAAACTTCAACATTAATCAACCGCTCTGATTTGGGACATAACGAGTAGGTGTTTATGGGTAAATTTGTTCATAGTTCCAGGAATTATGTCGAATATAATAGTCATTACGATATTTAACATTGTCAGTCATATGGTCATAGTCAACGAAAATACGTCTCTCTCTCTCTCTCTCTCTCTCTCTCTCTCTCTCTCTCTCTCTCTGCATTCTATAAGCGATTTAATCCAAAAATATACCTTACATCAAATAAACTGAAAATCAGGTTAATGATTACTATTTGTTTTCCAAAAATAACCCCAATGAGGAACTAATCCCTGCTTCAATGCATCTTTTTCCCAGAATGAAGCGAAACATTAAAGCACTTTGTATAGAAATTCCCTAATACAGAATATACAAGAAAGCAACAGAAAAAAATCGAGTCTCTAATATTCAGTTTGAATGTTCAAAGCAGCTGAATATTACGTCTGGTAAATATATATTTTTCTTCACTAACCAATCCGTT
>NC_090725.1:296183833-296196333 GCF_036898095.1 Palaemon carinicauda | reverse complement strand
ACTAATGGGTTGGCCTTTTAAAGCTTCAGTTGATTAGAAGTTGGCCTTTTCTCATTTAGAAACCCTGGCAACTCTGCACAAAATCACCACCCCCAGCTGACCCAACTCGTAAAAGCAGCAAATGGACAGTCGATGAGACATTTAAACAATACGATTGATTGTGTGTGGGGGGGGGGGAGAAGGGGGAGTATAAAGAACGACATAAAAACCCTGTCAAATAAAAAAAACAAAAAAACGCGGGCCAGATAAGCCTTTGGCCATAAAGTAAATAAAGGCTATAACATGCTGAAAGTCTTATCAATCGGGTCCGCATGCAGGCCGCGGCCTGCGTAAAATAAACGATAGGTCAAATCGGTGACTGAACAGCGTTATCGGTAAAACAAGTCGATGTATAAACTATCCGTGAATACATAATAAGGTAGAAGGACTATGGGGTCTGGAAAGGTAGGACTAACAAAGCGTAAAATGAGAATATTAAAAATCACAAATCTTGCCAACGTATACATAAATGATATTCAGGAAGTCCCACATGGAGCCTATCATTCTTCTTACGGCCTGCCAAAGAAAGGGCCCGTGTCTTACGCAAGGTAAGGCAATCTAAAACGAACGTACGAACGAATCATTCTTCAATAACAAAGATGACTATGCATAGTCCATTTCTTTTAGCGATGCATATTTGCACCGACTCGCAGCGGTGCCCTTTTAGTTCGGAAAAGTTTCCGGATCGCTGATTGGTTGGACAAGATAATTCTAACCAATCAGAAATCAGGAAACTCTTCCGAGCTAAAAGGGCACCGCCGCGAGTCGGTGCAAATATGCATCGCTAAAAGAAATGGACTATAGTGCATGGGGCTTAAACTCATGAAAAATAGAGTGATATTACAGAAAAGATTGCTGTGTAAAAGTCTTGGAAATGTATAAATTAACCATGAAAGAAAAGTCCAGTTAAATATCTACGAAAACATGTTTTTTACATGAACCTCATTATTGCCTCTTTGCAGTTATGTTTGTAAGCCATTGGAATGTATTCATTCACATTTGAAGGTAACTTGTCAGAGGCATTTGTCCTGCAGTGGACTAATAACGGCTGATGGTGATACTGATAACGAGTCATCTTAGTTACCCTATCCCCCTCTTTTTTATTTATATCAGTGGAAAATATATACCAATATAAAACACATAATTAAAACATTGAGCTATGAAGGAGCATCTGTACCATGGACACTAATTTTGGTTTTAAGTTAATTAAAAATACCACACAGCAACGGATTTTACTTCAGTTTCTCTTGTTTCCCTAACTGTCGACACGAACATTCCTATGACATTCGAAAAAAAAATGAAAAAAAAATTAATATCTCTACACCTGTAACTATGAAATATACGATGGGCTTTAGTGGAAAAGATTGCATTTATGTAAAAACAACCCAAATTACTCTAAAAATATTGCTATTCATGCAATACTGAATGTTTCATTTTTTTTTTCAAGATCAGCACCCTTTTTTTTTTAAACTACAAGTACATACTAGAACTGATAGAAGATAAGAGTGAGATAATGATATTAATAAAAGTTACCTTTGGCCTCTGCAATTACAAGAGGTGCTCAAAATACTAAATAAAGATTTATGCAAACTAAGTAACAGAGTTGATCTCGAAAAAAAAGATTATAAAAAAAAACAAAATAAAATTAAAGCAGGCAGCATTCTTAACTGGATATGCGGATAAAGACGTGGACTAAATATTAGATAAATAGAGTAAATAATGAAAGCATTATTTTTTAGACAGATGTTTGTAGAAAATAATTAAGAATCATAACAGTATGTTTTCTAACAAGTTGCGATCAAGCCATTACTTACTTATTGGTCCTTTAGAAACTAATAATAATAGAATTGCACAGTTTTTTTTTTTTTTTTTTTTTTTTTTGCACAGTTTAGTACTTCTTAATATCTTTCCTTCATTTGCAAGCTTTGCAATTTCTCTTTGCTCCCGTTATTTCTGAATTACAATTTTCCATTCTTCAGAGGAGGGAGGTCTATCAGTTTCTACCGGATTAAACCAATAACTCTTCCTTCTTATTTCCTTCCATCTCTAACTTCATTAGAACATTAATTTATTCCCTGGTTTCCTTTCCTTACTGGGGTATTTTCTCCTTGTTGGAGCCATTGGGCTTATAGTATCATGCTTTTTCAACTAGGATTGTAATTTAGCAAGTAGTAATAATAATAATAATAATAATAATAATAATAATAATAATAATAATAATTAAGCTCGATCCCTTCCAATTGCATAACTTCATTAGAACATTAATTTATTCCCTGGTTTCCTCTCCTTACTGGGCTATTTTTTCTTTGTTGGAGCCATTGGGCTTATAGTATCATGCTTTTTCAACTAGGATTGTAATTTAGCAAGTAATAATAATAATAATAATAATAATAATAATAATAATAATAATAATAATAATAATAATAATAATAATAATTAAGCTCGATCCCTTCCAATTGCATAACTTCATTAGAACATTAATTTATTCCATGGTTTCCTTTCCTTACTGGGCTATTTTCTCCTTGTTGGAGCCATTGGGCTTATAGTATCATGCTTTTTCAACTAGGGTTGTAATTTAGCAAGTAATAATAATAATAGTAATAATAATAATAATAATAATAATAATAATTAAGCTCGCTCCCTTCCAATTGCATAACTTCATTAGAACATTAATTTATTCCATGGTTTCCTTTCCTTACTAGGCTATTTTTTCCTTATTGGAGCCATTGGGCTTATAGTATCATGCTTTTTCAACTAGGATAATAATAATAATAATAATAATAATAATAATAATAATAATAATAATAATAATAATAATAATAATAATAATAATAATTAAGCTCGCTCCCTTCCAATTACATCTGTATTGCGAAGCCTTGGCCCCATCCAGATATGAGCATTCAAAAATAAAGTAATTCTGGCATGTTTTGAGTGATGCCTTACATTCATCTTCCCCAAAATTTTCCTACTTAGTATTAAAGCCGAGTTATGGAATTCTTCTTAAGTGAAGATTGGATTCCCAAGATCTTTTCTAGTAACAAAGGGTATTTGTAGATAATACATATTATGCCATTAATATTTACATGGGTGCAATTATGGGCAAACACGTTTGAAGTTAAAGCGCATGTTTTTTTATCAAAGTATCCTTTAATTTCTAATATAAGAGAATTGTTATTTGAACATTAACCTAAAAAATATTCTTTTTTTTTTTAATATCAAATCCGCTGCTAAAAAATGCCCAATCAAATGTTCTTCAATATAATCAATTTAATATATATATTTTTTTCTTTCTTTCTAACGTCTAAATGTCTGTTTATCAGTCTTGTCGTTATCATACAAATAATGAAATTATTAAATAATAAAAAGAATATCAAGGAAAGCTTGTTTACTTAGGGTCATTTAAAATGATCTACAGATATAACAAGGTTTCTAGAAAATATTTGATAAACATCTTAAAGAACATTGAGTTAAGAGCTAACTAAAGTTAATTTTCACACAGTTAAGTAACTAATATCAGAGGCGATTAACTAGCCCTAGACCAAAATAATAAAATTTCATACCACTAAACAAATCGCGTGGCTAAAAATAGAATTCCAGGTTATTTTTCAGCATGAACATTTTCGTAGCTTTTCTAGCTAATAGGAAATAAAGGGAATTATCTTTCAGATGAACTGGCCTCTGAAGTAAACGCTGATATCTAAGCCAAAAAGTAAAGTTTAAAAGGAAAAAGGGTTTAGATTTAATATCGGTCAGGCTAAACATATGACTAAACTTTAACAATTCGTTTACAGATATAAATAAAATACAAGGATACGTTCACACGCAAAATGTTTATGATCGATACCTAAACTTTAATAATTCATTTCCAAATGTTAATAAAATAAAACAAGGATACTTTCACTCACACACACACACACACACACACACACACAAACGAAAAAAACCTTTATGATCAACATCTCTTGCTTGACGATCTAATTAACTCTTAACAGAAATACATATATATCTGAAATGTTATTCAAATCCAACTTGCGAACCAAAAATAATTATATTTAAATAACAGAACTACATATTTGCTAAATTAATCAAATACAGTTTTTGCAAACAAAGAATAATCATATATAAGTAACAAAACTACATATTTGATAAATTATTCAAATCCAAATTGTAAATCAAGAATAATCGGATTTTACTAACAGAACTAAATATTTGTCAAATCATTCAAATCCAATTTTTGCAAACAAAGAATAATTATATTTAACTAACAAAACTATATAATTGATAAGTTATTCAAATAATTTTTTTGCAAACAAAAAATAATTATATCTAACTAAGAAAACGATACATTTTATAAACTATTCAAACCCAACTTACAAACAAAGAATAATTATATTTAACTAACAAAAATATATATCTGATAAGGAATTTAAATGATTTTTTTTACAAATATACACTAATTAATACTTTGCCCGAGACCCATTAAACAAAAAGAAATAATAAAATAAAAAAAGAAAAACATTCACTAATTAATATACTTTGATTAAGAACCATTAAAACAAAAGAAATACTAAAAAAATAAAAAGAAAAAAAAAAACAATAATTAATATACTTTGCCTAAGACCCATTAACACAAAAGAAATACTAAAAATAAAGAAGAAAAAAAAAAACAATAATTAATATACTTTGCCTAAGACCCATTTACCCAAAAAAAATAAAGAAGAAAAAAAAACAATTAATATACTTTGCTTAAGGCCAAAAATAAATACTAAAAAAACCCCACATTTATTAGAAATGGAGACGTGACGCACACAAATCTGAGAATTAACATCTCTTGCCTGCCGCTGATAAAACCGTGAGGAATTTAGGGGAAAGTTTCGTCATTTCCGACATAATGCAGGAAATGGCTTTGTAACCAGTCCTTCCATCTTTATGGATCTTATCGGCGCCTGTAAATCACCCAAGGGGTTTGCATCACAGCCTCTAATGTTAGGAAAAGGACCCCGGGAATAATCAGAGAGAGAGAGAGAGAGAGAGAGAGAGAGAGAGAGTTAAGCCTGTAAGACGGGACTCAATCCGAGAGAGATGGGCAAGTCTGTGACCTTCTTAATCAGAGAGAGAGAGAGAGAGAGAGAGAGAGAGAGATGGGGTTAAGTCTGTGACTTTCTTAATGAGAGAGAGAGAGAGAGAGAGAGAGAGAGAGAGAGAGAGAGAGATGGGGTAAGTCTGTGACTTTCTTAATGAGAGAGAGAGAGAGAGAGAGAGAGATGGGGTAAGTCTGTGACTTTCTTAATGAGAGAGAGAGAGAGAGAGAGAGAGAGAGAGAGGGAGGGAGGGTTGAGTCTGTAAGAGGGGACCCTCTTAATCAGAATGCATCTTTTACATCATAATAGCACTACCGCCAATCTTGGAAGCGTGACCTGGGATACACAAAAATGCTCAAAGATAGTACACACGATATTCCCGTAAATTAAGATTCAGACACAACAGAGTTTTTCTGATTTTCAAAAATGAAATTTATTCAAACGCAATACCAGAATCGATTTTATTCTTGGATAACTATTAGATCATTTTATGTCATATATTAATAACTGAATCAAGAAATTTATAAAGAAACCAAGAAATTGCTTCATAGTAAAATTATTTTGTATAGAAAATCTATAAAATCAATGAAAAGCCGACGCAGGAAAATATAAATGATAAGACAAGCTCATAACCTTACGAATATTGTTGTATTTGAACACTAGAAAATAAAATAAATTTCATAAATTGGATATAAGTATATATAAAATCAGTAATACTGAAAACCAACAGAAAAATAACCAAACTGGAAAAAAAACCACACTAATAATCTTAAAAAAATTAAATAACGAAATCTTACCAGTCAAAACTCAAGTTTTATATAAGCACAAAGAAAACACGTAATAAGAACATAATTAAGGCAATAAAAACTTAAAACATTAGAAAAAAAAAATAAACAAACTCTTCAAGCCGGGTTCTCAAGAACGATAACCCTCAGACTAACCTTACGTCTTAACCTCCACATGCACTCCCCAAACCCCCCCACCCCCTCCCAGCTCTTATCACTAATCCCGATAAAACCTCAAACCCCCTTTACATACCACAACCCCATCCCACCCCCCACCCCCCTTGCGCATCCTCTTTTAACCTCTCCTTAGAGCATTAAGATAAGCTCATCTCCATCCAACCCTCTTTTCCCCTCCCCAACCTCACTCCCATATGAGGGTCTTCAGCCCCTCTCCTCTATCCCAAAAGCATCTATACCAAAAGCATCTATCCCAAAAGCACTCATCCCTAAGCATCGAGCACACGCACCTTGCCTAATCCCTATCAACGAAAAGCATGCAAAGCAGAGGACCGGATTTTAACAATAATCGTTTAAAAGGAGTTTTATCTTAAGACTAATGCCAAATAACAAATGGATGTGATTTACTCATTTGATGTTAGTTCCATTGAACTGGATGTAGCTGGGCCTGCTTGAGGAGGGGGAATGTAATTAGATATTTATGAAAGCAATGAGAGATTTGTTGTGTACTGTGTGAAAAGATAATACAGAATCAGCATCAATATGCTATATCTTTCTGTAGATATAAGCAGTCTTTATTGATGATTTAAAAATATGGTTTTGGTTTCAAGATCTCTTTTATGTTTCATTCCTGCAACCAACAGTATGCACTCAGCTCGCAAGGTTTACAACAAATCCCTTCTTCATAAAATATAAAGTATAATTCTCTGGGGCAAGATAATAAAAACGGCAACAGAAACTAAGCTCTCAAAATGTACAGTAGAAACATTCTTAATATTAAATAAAGTTTCTCATATAATCTCTAGATTATACATCGTGCTCTCAAATTTCTATTATATATCCTGATGGTAAGATCTATGTAAGGTTTATGAATAGCAGTCAAGGGAGAGTAATACCGTCGTAGCTAGCAGGATAATACCTAGAGACTGACCATATATAGCCTACATATGATCAGCACCCAAGTCCCCTCTACACCCAAGCTAGGACCAGCGAGGCCAAGGCAATGGGTGCTGATGACTCAACAGGTAGACCCATAGGCTTCCCAAAACCACCATCCTTAGCTCACAAGGATGGAGAGGCTGCAGATACTACAAGAAACTATCATATTTGAGTGCGACTTGAACCCCAGCCAAGCAAAGTGCTAGACAGGGACGTTTCTAACAGGCCACCACAACCAAGAGAGGATTGTCTACCAAACAGGTCACCACAACCCGGAGAAGATTGTTTATAAGTGAGAACTAACAGGTAAAATTAACCAAGTCTTGTCAGCCAATAGAAAACAAAAACGTAGTTACTCTATCACTGAAATATAATCTTCCCAGTAGAAAGCAGCAACATTTTCGACGTTAGTATGAAATATGGTTCACCCAGTCTAATTTTCGTCTAAATCATCCTCGACTAGACTGATCTAGCAAGAGGCTAGACTTCTAACTGTTATAATATGTCTTTTCCAGAAATGACTTCGACCCTATTTCACTAACTTTCCATAAATTCATCCTTGGAAACGATGGAGGGGAAGCTGCAAATTTCGGTCAGCTACAAAGGATATCAAGGCAGCAAAATGAAAGATGACTGATATTTTACTATTTTTCTCGGAATCATTTTAGTTATTATTATTATTATTATTACTTGTTAAGCTACAACCCTAATTGGAAAAGCAGGATGCTATAAGCTCAGGAGGGCCAACAGGGAAAATACTCCAGTGAGGAAAGGAACATGGAAAAAAATATTTTAAGAACCGTAACAACATTAAAATTAATAATTCCTATATTAACTATAAAAAGAATAGCAAAACAAGATTTACATATACACAACAATGATAGTAGAATATATTATTCGAAGGAGAAATTAAAAATATTTAGCTTCATGTGCATAGTATTTAGACTTTACAAAGTATGTTAATGCCAACAGTCTTTGGAGTTGTGTCAACAATTTATCAAAAAGTTTTTTAAGTTTTATTAAGTTTTTCACGAGAGAGAGAGAGAGAGAGAGAGAGAGAGAGAGAGAGAGAGAGAGAGAGAGAGAGAGAGAGAGTTCACGAGTTCGCCAATAATTGCATACACACGTCAGCAAGCGCGAAACTTACATAAATATTTTAATACCAAATTTATTCAGAGCTACGAAGATGAATACAAGTTACCTTCAGCCTCTACAATTACAAGAGGTGTTCAAATTACTTATCCGAATTAAATATTTATCTAATTTTTTTTGTTGCTGATGTGTGTATACATTTTGGTGGACTCTGGAGATAGATAGATAGATAGATAGTATTCTATATACATATGCATTTGTATATACATATATACAGTATATAAGCAATAGCAATTATTTTCCTAAGAAAAAAAAAACCATAATAAAGATCGGCTAGAGAGCAAATATAATTTCTGTTATGTACAAACATTACAACATAGGAGCTATCTTATAGGTAAGTATTTGCTATCTTTTACCAATATACATTTTTATGATAAGCATACAGCTAGAAATGGGAAATCATGAATGACCCATATATTCTATATATATATAAGCAACGAATATGGCAACAGCATCAAAGATTTAGTGGAGAGATGAGGATATCACACAACAGCCAAAGCTGTTTCACAGAGAGAATATTTTACTCATGGAGGAAAAAATGTATAAATTGATGTAAATGTCGAAGCCTTTAAACATTGTACTCAATAATATATTAACACTATTCCCAATTTTCCAAATCCAGATGAAAAAAAAATGAAAATAATGAATATTCAACGTCCAATGGCGAATATTGAAAGATAAAATCGTACATAAAAAATAAAATAAAAAAAAACTTGTGTTAAACGAAGTAAATAATTTTTCTCTCACCCCATCGCGAGCTTCACCTTACCACATTCCTCTAATTCCTTAAGCTTCTTTTATCTCTTTTGACTCTTGCTATCCCGGGTCCCAGCAGTGGCATACTCGTTTCCACTGTTCAAACCTCCGCTTTCCCTCCCTTAATCGTCCCCCCCCCCCCCCTGTCCCTAACTCTATCCCTAGGTAAACCAAAGGACTCTGTCCAACCTATTGAAATTTGGATCAGTCCCATTGGATACTTCATATATTCAAGTATAATTTCAATTCCTCACTTCAATTTTTCCTTTATTCTAACGTCGTTTTCTTCTTCCCTTATCATTCTTCCAATTACATTTAGATTGTTCATCGCGTAAGTCTTTTCAGACATTTACATCTATAGCAGGAGAAGGAAGACTGGCATAGAAAGCCCATAAGTAAACGGGAATGGATGGACATGTCTGAAGCCTTTGCCCTGCAGTTGGCAAGTTAAGGCTGATGATGATGGTATCATCTAAAGATCTTTGCTAACGGATAGTTCTCCTTAGCAGATCCCACAACCACTTTCACAATTCAAATTTACAACCATTTTGCATTCAAAACCACAAACTCGGCAGATCCATACGACACCCGTATCACTCACCAACAATGTGTCATCACCTACTCTCACAACCCCTTTTCAAACCTACTACAACCCCTTTTAACATACAACTACAACCCCTGGAAAACTCTTCCCACCCACACCCGCAACCTCTTCCCGACATCACCCACAACCTAATCCCGATTGCTTCTCGTACCCCCTCCCAATATTGTTGAATCCGTGGCAAGGCAATTAGACCATCAGCATACCAGACCATAACAAGCTCGTTAGAATGTCAGGGAGCGGGTGAATTACCATATCAACCCACCTACTGAATTAAGCGCGACAGAGAGAGAGAGAGAGAGAGAGAGAGAGAGAGAGGGAGAGAGAGAGAGATTTAATCTGTCTCGTTTTATGGATAACTTAGTTCCACTTTTTATGATATTTCTCTTGCAGGTAAATCACTTACTGAAGCATTTCTTATCTAAGCCTTCATGTTTTTTCCACGTAAATTCTCACTAGTAATTTATTACTCAATCGTTTATCAACAGCTATCTCTAAATTTGGTCTTTGAAGATCTTTTCTCAGCAATATCTCCGAAGACAACACGCAGGTATTTCCCGTCATACTGTAACTATGAACAGAGCGTCAACAAACCAGTCCAAATATCTCTTCCAAAAACTCACACTTCATTCTTATGCCGTCAATCACAAAGAACTTTACATATAAAATATTGATAATAAGCAGTAGGTTGGCCAGGGCACCAGCCACTCGTTGTGATACTACCGCTAGAGTGTTATGACGTCCTTTGACTGGACAGACATACTGTAAATTGAATCCCTCTCTGGTTACGGCTCAGTTTTCCTTTGCCTACATATACACCGAATAGTCTGGCCTATTTTTTCCACTTTCTCTTCTGTCCTCATACACCTGACAACATTGAGATTAACAAACAATTCTCATTGGTTTAAGAGGTTAACTACTGCAATGTTACTACTTAGCGGATACTTTCCTCTGGTAAGGGTAGAGCTCTTTAGCTATGGCAAGCAGCTCTTCTAGGAGAGGGGCACTCCAAAATCTATCCATTGTTCTCTACTCATGGGTAGCGCCACAGCCTCTGTCCCATGATCTTTCACTGTCCTGGGAGTAGAGTTCTCTTGCTTGAGGTTGCACTCGAGAACACCATTCTATCTTATTTCTCTTCCTCTTGTTATTTTGAAGTTTTTTATAGTTTATATATGATATATTTATTTTAATGTTATTATTCTTAAACTTCTCTTGTAGAATATTTCCTTATTTCTTTTCCTCACTGAACTATTTTTCCTGTTAGAGCCCTTGGGCTTATGGCATCCTGCTTTTCCAACTAGGGTATTAGTTTAGCAAATAATATTAAAAATAATAATAATAATAATAATAATAATAATAATAATAATAATAATAATAATAATGTGAGAATGAATTCGAAGGAGGTTTGCTAGGTAGCATTGTATTAAACTGATATTATACTATGATAACAAATGAGAACAGCAAAGAAAATAACAAAGATATTACAGTATATTCATATAAACAAAGATATTACAGTATATTCATATATATATATATATATATATATATATATATATATATATATATATATATATATATATATATCAAATATAATTCCAATTTCACACGTAAATCAAAACATCTATAACGCTCTCATTACTTCATCCACGTGGGTATAACTTAACAAGGGTAAATTTGCTTAATGAATACGTTCCAATAATTACGTTTTAATTATTAGATTGGAAGTAAAATTGTTAACCTCATTAACACGAGCATTATAGATTATTAAACACTTTAAATAAAAAACATATATATATATATATATATATATATATATATATATATATATATATATATATATATATATATATATATATATATATATATATATACATATCAACAAAATGATACAGTAAATCGAATGAATAAAGAGAAATACAAGTTTATAATAACATTCCCAGGGGAGACAAAGTTTAGCCTTGTGCAAAATTGCAAGACATTCTTATAGAGTTTATAGTAAGGCAACACTCGGATATAAAAACTTTAGCTAACTATTTTAAAAAAATAAATGTTTCACTGCCAATATATATAATTCCCAGTCACCGAGAAGCCAAAGCACGAACGAACGAACGCACACTTCATCCCTGCCCTATTCCTTGGTCGTCGCAAGACAGCGCGCACGCACGAACACACGCAAAAGGCAGATCATCTATATAAGAAATCAGGACAATCAAGAGGCAACCGTGATCATTCCTTTCACTCTGGAAGAGTGAACAATGCTACCTTCTATTATTCCTGTATCTTCACCCAAGAAGGAAATCTGATCCTTGCGCCTGTCAGAACGTAAGGTCGAGTTTCCTCAGACGCGCTTAACGACGAATTGCAAAAAGGCACGTCACACGTTCTTATTGCAATACGGGAGACGTGTAGCACCCGAGACCATCCGATTCCGACGTTAATTGGAAGGCCACTTGGCGTGCCAGTTGGAGGGGGGGAGGGGGGCTCTTTTAAGGGAGGGGGAGAGGGAGGGGGAACAGGGCTATGGGAACTTCTGACAACACCTTCATCTTGAGGACTATATTCCCTCCTCTTTATCCGGGAGAATCTTAGTGGATTCCGACTACACTTGGAAGCGGGAATGAGGAACAGGGCGAAAGCGAAATCTTACATTCACACATATATGGGGGGAAAACAGGGAATTATTTGAATTAGGCTAATGAGAGTTTATTAAACTCCTAAGAAAATAATATCAATAATTTTCAGTAATATATCTCCCCTATCTAATAAAGAAGTGCCAGGAGATTATATATATATATATATATATATATATATATATATATATATATATATATATATATATATATATACATGTATATTTATATACTGTATAATAAATATATACATATATGTGTATATATATGTATACACATATACATATATATACATATACATATATATATTTCTTTCCGATCACGCTCCAAGCGGTTA
>NC_090725.1:296171333-296181333 GCF_036898095.1 Palaemon carinicauda | reverse complement strand
CTGAGAAGAATATTTTCTGCAACAGAATAAACTTATTGATAAATAATCTGAGATGAATATATATTTTCTGCAACAGAATAAACTTATCGGTAAATTCTGAGATGAATATTTTTTGCAATAGAATAAACTCATTGATAAATAATCTGAGATGAATATATTCTGCAACAGAATAAACTCATTGGTAAATTCTGAGATGAATATTTTTTGCAATAGAATAAACTTATTGATAAATAATCTGAGACGAATATTTTCTGCAATAGAATAAACTTATTGATAAATAATCTGAGACGAATATTTTCTGCAACAGAATAAATTCATTGATAAATAGTCTGAAGTGAACATTTACTGCAACAGAATAAACTCATTGATAAATATTCTAAGATGAAAATTTTCTGCAACAGAATAAACTCATTGATAAATAATCTGAGATGAATATTTTCTGCAACAGAATAAACTCATTGATAAATATTCTAAGATGAAAATTTTCTGCAACAGAATAAACTCATTGATAAATAATCTGAGATGAATATTTTCTGCAACAGAATAAACTCATTGGTAAATTCTGAGATGAATATTTTTTGCAATAGAATAAACTTATTGATAAATAATCTGAGAAGAATATTTTCTGCAACAGAATAAACTCATTGATAAATAATCTGAGATGAATATTTTCTGCAACAGAATAAACTCATTGATAAATATTCTAAGATGAAAATTTTCTGCAACAGAATAAACTCATTGATAAATATTCTAAGATGAAAATTTTCTGCAACAGAATAAACTCATTGATAAATATTCTAAGATGAAAATTTTCTGCAATAGAATAAACTTATTGATAAATAATCTGAGATGAATATTTTCTGCAACAGAATAAACTCATTGATAAATAGTCTGAGGTGAACATTTACTGCAACAGAATAAACTCATTGGTAAGTAATCTGATATGAATATTTTTTGCAATAGAATAAACTTATTGATAAATGATCTGAGATGAATATTTTCTGCAACAGAATAAATTCATTGATAAATAGTCTGAAGTGAACATTTACTGCAACAGAATAAACTCATTGATAAATATTCTAAGATGAATATTTTCTGCAACAGAATAAATTCCTTGATAAATAATCTGAGATGAATATTTTCTGCAACAGAATAAACTCATTGGTAAATTCTGAGATGAATATTTTCTGCAATAGAATAAACTCATTGATAAATAATCTGAGATGAACATTTATTGCAACAGAATAAACTCATTGATAAATATTCTAAGATATATATTTTCTATTTCTTTATGTATGGTTCAAATAAAATTAATAAACCCAGATTCTGGAATTACTTCCCAAAATACTTAACTAAATTTAGCTATATATATATATATATATATATATATATATATATATATATATATATATATATATATATATATATATATATATATATATATATACATATATATATATATATATATATATATATATATATATATATATATATATATATATATATATATATATATATATATATATATATATATATATATATATATATATATATATATATCTTTTCCTATTTCTTTATAAATGATTCAATTAGAAAAAAAAAACTGGGATTACATTCCAAACTCTTCATCTAAATTTAGTTATGCATTTCTTCTTCAACGCAGCCAATTCCAAGGGTATTTCATTGATAACCGACATGGCCAAACACGAAGCCATCATGAAACGTCGAATGATCAGTTTCACATTAAAAATTTGATAAATAAAAAAAGCTAAAGAACCAATTTAACCTACCATGATACCCTAAAGTATTACTGGGAGACTTGCCACAATCTCAAGTCCTCGAATGCATTGTTGATGGCCACCCGGACTCAAGACAGATCAGCGAGGTATCAATGGCGTCATCTTACTCATCTACCTCGCAGCAAAAGAACCAGATATTGCAAGAAACCGCTGGCAAACGAAGACAACACCGGTCTTCACAATGTCTATCTTATAGAAAATGGGTTTAGCAAAGCATTTACTCTATTGACACACCTTAAAACATACGCATTCGTACACACATACACACGCCGTTTTGGGATAAGTATACTAATCTCATAGCTTTCTCCATCCCCCGGGTCCGCTAGCAAACAAGGTGAAGTGTGCGTATTCACACTGAATAAGCATAAGATATTATTTTCGCGCGCTAACTTCGACACAGACATATTACTTTTATGCTACAGGAAAAAAACAAGCTTCACAATTATAAAATCAAATAAATATATATATGCATATATATATATATATATATATATATATATATATATATATATACATACATACATACATACACACACACACACACACACACACATATATATATATATATATATATATATATATATATAACAGTATATATACATATAAAGATATATATATATATATATATATATATATATATATATATATATATATATATATATATATATATATATATAAAAACGGCACCTAAAGCAAAATTATAATCTTTTCATCCCAAATCTATTATCATCTATTCCATTTTTAAATAAGCTTATGTTACAGTTTTACGATAGAAACAATGTGTCGATGTTTGTAGTTCTCCAGGCAATCGTCTGATGATTTGCTTGCTTTAACAACAGTTTCTGTGTATTTACATACAACCCAAAATACCAAACCTATGTTAAAGTAAAAAAAAAAAGAAAAAAAAACTATTATTAAAAAAAACTGTTTACAGACTTTCCCTACATCAAATCAATTATCATGACTATAAGCAATATCACTATTGTTATTGTTACAATTACAATTATTATTACTATTATTATTATTAACCAAGCTGCAGTCCCAGCTTGAAAGCACTACATTACCAGCCCAAGAGCTCCAATGGAGAAAGTAGCGCATTACGGGAATAAAATCAATAATTTGAGTAATAAAAAATGTTCCCGCGGAAATTGTGATCATTAAAATCTAACATGTCAATTTATTGTAATATCATAATGATTAGAGTTAATTTTAAGATTAAAATAAGGAAAATTACAACTTAACCTTAATAGCATTAAACTAAAAAGGGTTACTAAAAATTAATCTATACAATCCACTATCTTAATATATTTCGAAATCACTATTGTACTATGTTAACTTTAAGACCCTAGCAAGGAAAATGTACCTTTATATCAATAATCTAAACAATTCACTAAGTAAATATATTTTGAAATAATTATTATACTATGCAAGAAAAGTGTACCTTTATATTACTCTTATAATAATGAACTTTCCCAACTATTCTCTATCAAAGTTACCAGCTCTTCTAGGAGAAGGACACAAGGAAAACAAACCACTGTTCTCTACCCAAGAGGTAGTGCCATAGCCTCTGTACCATGGTCTTCTACTGTCTTGGGTTGGAGTTCTCTTGATTGAGGGTACACTCGGGAACACTATTCTATGTAATTTCTCTTCTTATTGTTTTGATAACGTTTTTTTATAGTTTATAAAGGAAATATTGATTTCAATGTTGATATTGTTCTTAAAATATTTCATTTTTTCCTTGTTTCCTTTCTTCACTGGATTATTTTCTCTGTTGGAGCCCATGGGCTTATAGTATTCTGCTTTTTCAACTTGGGTTGTAGCTTAGCAAGTAATAATAATAATAATAATAATAATAATAATAATAATAATAATAATAATTATAATAATAATAATAATAATAATAATAATAATAATAATACTTTGGCAAAAATCTCATAAAAATTATTTTTGAGCTTGAAGATTCACATTCATTGCATACAAATTTCAATAAAATTCAAATACCACTTCCTCATATTATAAGATATTTTAAAATACTGCCTAAGATATTCTAAAGCTACAAAAAAATGGTTTTTAACCTACAACAATAGTACTTATAATAATTATTATAATCGCTATCAATTATAATAAGTTTTATATTAAAATAAATAATAACAACAACAACAACAACAATAATAATAATAATAACAATAATAGTTCACTCGACTTCAATGGAGGGTTGGATTTAAACCCAAAACAACTAAGTAAGTAATAATAATAATAATAATAATAATAATAAAAACATAAATAATAATAATAATAATAATAATAATAATAATAATAATAATAATAATAATAATAACAAACCTTAAAAGACTAAAACAGCAATAAAACCATTCCACACGAAAGCTCCCACATCGACAACTCCTTAATTCGTACCTAAAAACTTCAGAAGAACATACAAAAAAATGTTAATAAAACTCAAACTCAAGAGAGGAAGGAGGCAATTACACGCAAGAGATCCCGAAGGGAGAGAAAAAAACTCAGATATTTGATCATGGCACGAGATTAAATATCTCCAGATGCCAGTGATGCTGAGTGAGTTGATCTTAATCTCAGCAGCATCATCCCACCACACTCTTAGAGAGGGGGGTGAGGGAGGGGGGGAGATGAAAGACATGGGGTAGATAGGAGGAAGGGGTAATGGGGGTCTTAAGGTAAGAATATTGGTGGTTTTCATCCGTTTGACACTTTGCAAAGGCCAAGACAAATAAATAAAAATATCATAAGCATTAATGGTAGCAGGTTACCCAGGGCACCAGACACCTGTAGAGATACTACTGCTAGAGAGTTATGGGGTCCTTTAACTGGCCAGATAATACATATTATCCTTCTCTCTAGTTACGGTTCACTTTTCCTATGCCTACACATACACCGAATAGTCTGGCCTATTCTTTATAGATTCTCCTCTGTCCTAGTACCTGACAACACTGAGATTACTAAACAAATCTTCTTCGCCCAAGGGGTTAACTACTGCATTGTAATTGTTCAGTGGCTACTTTCCTATTGGTAAGGGTAGATGAGACTCTTTAGCTATGGTAAGCAGTTCTTCTTGGAGGACACTCCAAAATCAAACCATTGTTCTCTAGTCTTGGGTAGTGCCATAGCCTCTGTACCATGGTCCTCCACTGTCTTCGGTTAGAGTTTTCTTGCTTGAGGGTACAATCGGGCACACTATTTTAATTTCCCTTCCTCTTGTTTTTTTTAGTTTTTATAGTTGATATAGGAATTATTTAATTTAATGTTGTTACCGTTCTTGAAATATTTCATTTTCCCCTTTTCCTTTTCTCATTGGGCTATTTTTCTTGTTTGGGTCCCTGGGCTTATATCATGCTGCTTTTCCAACAAGGGTTGTAGCTTAGCAAGTAATAATAATAATCTCTGTTTGAGAGTTTTATTTTCCTATATCAATTAAAATGTGGAACGAATGTAATTTTGTCACTAAAATCCTGGCGAGGATTTCTCAAAACTTAATGTGTTGACAGCTCAAATGTTGACATGACTTCTGTACCTCGTACTCAGAATGTTTTTTTTTTCTTTTGCTTCTTTACCCTTTTTTTCGTTTTTTTTTTTTTTTTTTAAGCTTCTTTTCATCTGCATAGCTGTTTCTTACACGACATTATCAAGGACATCATACGATTATAGCTTCAAAAATATCTAAGATGTTAAATTCTTGTTATCAATCTTCCTTACCATTTCCATAACAATTGCTTCTCAAAACTCTTAGGGAAATTATATTCTTCAAACATTTCAACTACTATA
The DNA here is from genome assembly GCF_036898095.1 of Palaemon carinicauda. Lineage (NCBI taxonomy): Eukaryota > Metazoa > Arthropoda > Malacostraca > Decapoda > Palaemonidae > Palaemon > Palaemon carinicauda. The sequence continues at coordinate 296,175,733 of NC_090725.1, read as the reverse complement.
AAAATGTATTCAAGAGTCGTTAAAAAATGGCTTATTTTCTAACATGTATCGACAAGACCTAAAATACATGTCCCCCTCCAATTGAGAGAGAGAGAGAGAGAGAGAGGAGAGAGAGAGAGAGAGAGAGAGAGAGAGAGAGAGAGAGAGAGAGAGAGAGAGAGGTTTAAAAGTAAAAGAAAAATTTTGTGACAAGTTAATATCCTGACACCTCTTACCTAGATATAACTAATTTCCCTTTCCTAGGCAAGGTCTCAAATTAAATAAAAATGTCTATAACTATATTATCCGAATAGTTGCGTCTTCAATAGTAAATTAAAAGACGGCCGAATGACATTTAGTTAGCACTAATTTTAAAACTATTATCTAAACACCACAAGGATTGAAAGATTAATAAACTATCTATATTAAAAAAAAGAGGAATTTATGTAAAAGAAATTCGTAAAATAATAAGCAATTACAGATAACTTAATTCTATAATTTTTTAATTACTTGTCGTAACAATAAACAACATATGGTGGTTCACACATTAAACTGTCTTATTAAATTCATATCCAAACATAATATAACACAGGGAACATCAAACTATCCACAGAATCACACGTACACAAATTGATTCATGCACACAAGAAGACTTATGTCAGTATTCATAAATGGACTAATACGCACCTGTCATCAAAACCAATAACATACTCTTCCACATATACCACTACACAGAAACATTAGCTAACACGTATGTATGCAAACTGACACAAGCAACAGTTGGCTCACATTATCAGGAGCAGGCATTTGCAGCCACAGAAGAACTCGACCTTCCCTTTGAATCTCTTCCGCCCCGAGATTCCCTTCAGTTCATGCGATAAATTTTCGAAATTATCACTCTCCATCTCGGATGCAGAACGTGACTGCCTGTTTTTCTTCTTCGCGCAAAAGCGAGGGAGAGCGATGCTGTCGTCATTAGATGAGCATTAATCAATTGGGGAAAGATTCAGACGCTCATATTAGAGTAACTGGGGGTATATCTGTCATTCCCTCTCAAAGGCTAACTCAGGGAGATTTTCTTCTCGAGTAGAGCAGGATATCTATTACTAATTCAATTTATCTTTTTATTCATTTCTATTATAACCATTATTGATCATAATATTGTTTATTTGGTTATTTCGTAATAGCTTAACAATACTGTTGTGTTCGTTAGTATAATTGTTCACCCAATATCTATGCCAATACGAAACTGTTATTTATTCAAAACAAAGATTTTTTTTTTTTCAAGTTTCCAATGCAAAACCGGATAGAGCAAATAATTTAACCGATTTCATATAATCAATATAGATTGAGCAATCCGAAAAACTCCCTTCACAATTCAATAAATACATAAGAGTAAATAAAAGGTAAAGTATTTTTATATACAGTATATTCACAAACATGAAAATTGAAATGCAAGATTGTGAAAGGAAATGTTACGAAAGATAATAAACATCAAAAAGTGATCAACGTCCTTCGCATGGATATCAAATAAAGAGTCCAAACGATGAGTAAATTACTACTGTTAACAACATGAATTTACCAATCATTTTAAAAAAATGTAATGGTAAACAGGAAGTACCGAATGTCCTAAAGTACCTAAGGGCATTTTTCATCATATTTTATGAAGAGATTTTTTCCTAAAGTAACGAGCATGATATATTTTCCCAGGTACAGTTGGATGTAAGATTTCCTGGCATACCATGCTCTGAGGAAGTGTACCCGGTTACATCCTTACTGCTCGGCGAGTATCAAACAGATAGCATAAGGAGAGATGGGTTCATAGGTTGGCGGGGCTAGACAGGAACTCGACTCTCAGTACAGGTGTGACAGGGTACACCAGGAATTCTTACTTCCAACTGTACCGTGCTTATCTTGTGCTATCTACATCAGATTAAAATAAAACCACCAGTTCTTCATAGTAGACTTGTATATGTTTTCCAAGAGAAACGAGAGGAGTGGGGGGGGGAGGTTCCCTTCAAAATATAGCAGGCATAGTCTAACTCAATTCCTCATAGCAAAACAATATTTGCAATCTATCGGCCTTCAATACACTGAGTTTTCGTCATCATCGTCTTTGTTGCAAACAGGAGATATTCAACGACCAAGGGATGATATCTTATAGATTACAAGCATCCAGCAATTAATTCCATTCTTATTGTTTCTGGCTCTCAGTAACTCCTGCAACCTACAATCAATCACTTTAGCTCGAGTTATTTTTACACGTTTCCAAAGACAGTACAATATTATTATCATTTTTACTTGCTAGGCTACAACCCTGGTTGGAAAAGCAGGATGCTATAAGCCCAAGGGCTCCAACAAGGAAAATAGCCCAGTGAGGACAGGAAACAAAGAAAACTAGAAGAAAAGTTTAATATCGATAACATGAAAATAAATTTTTCATAATTACATAAACTATAAAAACTTCAAAATAACAAGAGGAAGAGAAACAAGATAGAATAGTGTGCCCGAGTGTACCCTCAAGCAAGAGATCTTTAACCCAAGACAAGGGAAGACCATGGTACAGAGGCTTTGGCACTGCCCAAGACTAGAGAACAATGGTTTGATTTTGTTGTGTCCTCCTAGAAGAGCTGCTTACCATAGCTAGAGTCTCTTCTACCCTTACCAAGAGGAAAATTTGCCACTGAACTATTACAGTGTAGTAGTTAACCTCTTGAGAGAAGAAGGATCGTTTGTTAATTTCAGTGTTGTCAAGTGTATGAGGAAAGAAGAGAATGTGTAAAGAATAGGCCAGACTATTCTGTGTCTCTCTCGGCAAAAATGAAATGAGCCGTAACCAGGGAGAGAGATCCAATGTAGTACTGTCTGACCAGTCAAAGGACCCAATAACTCTCTAGCGGTAGTATCTCAACAGGTGGCTGGTGCCTCAGCCAACCTATGTATCAATAATATTCTATAGATAAGGAACTAGTTAACAATATTTAGTGGACTTAGAAATCCTATGCGAGATGTAATTGAACCCCAGGATTTGTCAAAGGATGGAAATACGTGCCATTGGGAAATCTTGGTTTTTTTATGTCAACAAACATATCATTCATACATATTTGTATATGCTACAAAATGCTAACCAGAAAACTACAAATTGCATAAACTGATTTATTAAACGTGTCTGCGTGTATATATTCTTGTGGTAATACTGCTGCTTGGTTATATAACTATACGGTTTTACGCTCGAACACAAAATTAATTATACATGTGTATATGTATACACATACACACACACACACACATATATATATACATATATATATATATATACATATATATAAATGTGTGTATATATATGCATATATATATGTGTATATATATATATATATATATATATATATATATATATATATATATATATATATATATATATATATATATATACATATATATAAAACACTATATATATTTGTCTATACACAAACAAATTAGGTACTTCATAAACCAATACATAAAAGGTTAATTATAAACAGGAAGAGGTCCCTTCACTCATTAGGTGTCTCACCTCAATAGCAAAAACAAGAAAGCAGCATATATAGATATTGACCCTCTAACGTTCCTAATTTTTCTGGCACTATCATCCCAATACTTTAAAACGTGTCATCTATGCCTTTCTGGCAAAACTTTCCAGTTATATATTTTATTACTTACTTCTTCCGTTCCCATCACGAGACCAAACCATCCCATAAGACTTATCCATCTTCCCAACCAAGCTCAAGAGAGGTCAATCTTCGTTGTATATCTACGTTTTTCTATCATCCCAGCTCTTCTAACTTTACTGATCGCATACGTAGCTCTTGCTAACAGATGCTTTCAACTCTTCTCAAACGTTTCCAATTCTTTTACCAGATTTGGCATAATCATGTTCACCAATCAACAACACATTCATCTGCAATCATCAATCTCTATTTTCTCTTTATCATCATCATCAACGCCTATTGGCGCAAAGGGTCTTGGTTAGATTTCGCAATCTTCTCTATCTTAAGCTTTTAATTCGAAACTTCTCCATTCGTCATCTCCTATTTCACGCTTCATAGTCCTCAGCCATGTGGGCCTGGGTCTTCCAACTCTTCTAGTGCCTTGTGGAGCCCAGCTGAATGTTTGGTGAACTAATCTCTCCTGGGGAGTGCGAAGAGCATAACCAAACAATCTCCTACTACGCCTCACCACGATCTAATCTACATATAGCACTCTAGTAATCTCTATTATAGTTTCATTTCTGATCTTATCCTGCCATTTAACTCCCAAAATTCATTTGAGGGCTCTGATCTCAAATCTACAAAGTCTGTTCGATATCGTTTCTTTGTCATAGCACGATTCATGTCCATACAGTAACACAGATCTCACTAAACTTATATATAGCCTGATTTTAT
>NC_090725.1:296166852-296170833 GCF_036898095.1 Palaemon carinicauda | reverse complement strand
TATTATTATTCTCTTATTGGAGGGAGAGAGAGAGAGAGAGAGAGAGAGAGAGAGAGAGAGAGAGAGAGAGAGTGTGTGTGTGTTTCTATTCGTATCACCTCTACTATGACATTCCTCTTATTCTCCTTTAGAGAGAGAGAGAGAGAGAGAGAGAGAGAGAGAGAGAGAGAGAGAGAGATTCTATTCGTATCACCTCTACTATGACATTCCTCTTATTCTCCGAGAGAGAGAGAGAGAGAGAGAGAGGAGAGAGAGAGAGAGAGAGAGAGAGAGAGAGAGAGATCAAGTCTTCCAGCAATATCAAAGAGACCCTCATTATCAAAGCACATATAAATACGCAGGTACACAAATACCGTCTTGAGGGAAGGCGTAATTCACTAGTTATCTTGTCAACGGGTCTAAGATGAGCCGTTAACGGATAATTACAACCTTGGGCTTAACCGTATCCGGACTCAATCCCGATAACGGACTTGATTTCAATCCCATCAAAGTCTCAATATATCAAAGGAACAAGTAACCGAACCTGGGAACAACAAACTCTCTCTCTCTCTCTCTCTCTCTCTCTCTCTCTCTCTCTCTCTCTCTCTCTCTCTCTCTCTCTCTCTCAGTAATCTATACTTAAAGGAAGTTTCAAGGTTGCAACTGAGCACAACGTTGCTTTCTAAAATCTTAGCTCGTAATAATAATAATAATAATAATAATGATGATGATGATGATGATGATGATGATGATGATGATGATAATAATAATAAAGATAAGAATAATAATAATGTTAAGAATAATAATAACAATAATGTTGATGATGATGATGATGATAATATAATAAAGATAAGAATAATAATACTGTTAAGAATAATAACTAATAATAACTTGACAATAATAATAATAATTATAATATTAATATTACTAATAATGATAAGAACAATAATAATAATTTTTCCAACATTAAACTATTTCCCACATAAGCATTATTTCAATCTAAAATGCAATGCATGGTATGGCCACATTTATGTTTACCTGACAAATCATGGATGAATGTAAGTGCAGAATACTTCCATAAGCATAACCACTTCATATACACACAGAGCCGGCTCAGCTGTCGCTCGTCAAGGCCCATCAGACAAGACGCCATCTACTTTCAGGTTATGAAAAGATTAAGACCCTTCCCAACAATTCTTTCCACCAAATAGCGATTTCCAAGTTTTCCTCTTTCTACTACTTTCGAATTTTATGCTTTAATCACTAAACCCCCCCCCCCCCCCCCGCCCCCAGCCTCTACTTATCCCCCAACCTCAAAATGAATAATCCCTTCTTTACCTTGTGACGAGCCGAGAGAGGGTTGTGAACTCAAAGGCAGGATGCAATCAACTGAGTTGTTTATTAAGGAACACTCTCCTTTATATACAAAACCTCAAGGCAACAGGACATAACATGTTCGAGAGACAGACAATATTACAGAGCAAAACCGGAGACATGATCATTCAGGTTCTTTTTAGTGCGAGGGAAGAGCGCAGATACAAGCATAATATATACAAAATAATTTATGTACGATCGTGTGACACACGGTTGGTACAACCTATTCTAGTAATTTTTTCTGCTCCTACACGTATCCCCTTATTTTTCGTCCTTTTAATCCTTTTTACGCTACATGTAAATTACTACGCAAACATATACCAATGTTTGAAAAATTATCTAAATTATCTCACAACTGGTTAATAAGGAAGTCGAGTAAATTTTCCTGTACTTAACGACGAAAGAAGTAAAATCAATAGATCAATAAGTGAAATAATCTGAGCGGTCACCATCATTAAGAATTCGCTGTGATAAGAGTATGCTTACTCTAAAATAGAAGACCCAGGCCTACATGGCTGAGGACTACAAAGCGCGGAGTAGGAGATGAATGGAGAGGTATTCAATTAAAAGCTCAAAATAGACTATTAGCGATATCTAACCGAGGTCCTTAGCATCAATAGGTGTAGGAGATGATGACGATGATGAAAATAGATAACATTGATGACTGGCTCTGAGCTAGAAGAAAATAAGGAAGGTTTTAAAAAGAGATGATGTCATATTTTAACAAGTTATATAGATTACAATTATACACGTAAGATACGTGAGAGGAATTCACGTAAAGTTTGGAGAAAAATCATTGTTTTCCTCATAGTCATTTTATATATAATATTACTGAAGCATTATCTTGAGAGAGAGAGAGAGAGAGAGAGAGAGAGAGAGAGAGAGAGAGAGAGAGATTTTCAATTTCCTACAAATGATTGTTGATTAAACATTCCAAAAGATTTGCAAAGAGAGAGAGAGAGAGAGAGAGAGAGAGAGAGAGAGAGAGAGAGAGAGAGAAACTGAGTATCCCAAGACAAGATAAAGACATATGTTAAGACTATGTTTTTGTTTGTCGCGACAACGTGTTTAAAAAACCATGAGTGACACTTGTGTACTTTTAAAATCTTTAACAATCAGCATCGGTATTTACAATCTATTCCTCACATTTTTGTGATAAACTTTGTACAATATATAGTGAAAATGTTAAGCTTGACGCAAATGAGGAGCTTTTAGCACTTGTTGGAGAATTGGTAATGTTACTCTATTATGTAAATGTGTTTGTGGTAGCTCAAGTCCAACTGATTACCGCCCAATTTCCATAACTCCCATATTATCTAAAGTTTTTTTTGTCTTTCTGCAAAACGTCCTAATATGGTTGCTGAAGGTAATCATCTGTTCCCTAGCTTGCAATTTGGTTTTCGCAAAGGCCTGGGAGCATGTGATGCTCTTCTTACAGAAATCCCTTGATTGTGGTCAGGAAGTTCGTAAGATTGGCCTTCATTCTAGTGTTGCCTTTGACAGTGTTAATTATGAGGCCCTTGTTTTCAAACTTACACAGTTGGGAATGGGTGGGTCGTTTCTTAGCATCACCATTTAATTTTTAAGTAATAGATCGCAAAGAGTTGTGGCTGATGGGCACCATAGTGAGTATAGGAATGTGATATCCGGTGTTCCACAGGGTAGTGTTCTTCGCCCATTACTTTTCATACTATACAAACATGACTTTTGGTTTGGCCTAAAAAAACAAGCTTGTTGCATATGCAAATGATGCTACTCTCTTGACATCAATTCCATCCCATGAATGTAGATCTGGGGTTTTTTTAATCCATTAATAGAGAGCTAGCTAGAATTAGAGCAAGGTGCAAATTATAGGGTATGATGTTGAATCCTAATAACCAGGTTTCTTCAACTCTGTAAGACTTTTAAAATTATAGGTGTGATTCTCGATAAAAAATTTACTTTAGAGAAACACATTATATCTGTGTTTTCTTCAGATGCCCGAAAAACTGGGATATTAAGAAAGTCTTTCAAGATTTTTAGTGATCAATCTAATATGAAGAAGTGTTTTGATTCTTTCATTCTACCTTGTTTGAGTATTGTTCTCCTAGCTGGTGTTCAGCCGGTGATTCTCATCTTAATTTGTTGGACATGAACTTACGGTCTATTAAATTTCTTATTCCTGATCTAGATATATCTGGCACCGTCGTTCAATTAGTTCATTATGCATGTTGCATACCATTTTTTATAATTCTGACCATCCATTACATTCAAATTTTCCCGGACAGTTCCATCCAGTTAGCATTACTAGACATAGAGTTAATTCTAATAATCAGGCATTCTCAATTATAAGGTTCAATACTACACAGTATTCTAGAAGTTTTATTCCAGCTGTGGCCAAGTTGTGGAATGGACTTCATAATCGGGTAGTTGAATCGGTGGAACTTCTAAAGTTCAAACTTGTAGCAAATGTTTTCATGTTGAACAGGCTGGCATAAGTCTTTTTATAGTTTATACATGTACTATCTGTTTTAATGTCATTGTTTTTAAAATATTTTATTTGAATTGTTCATTACTTCTTATATCGTTTATTTATTTCCTTATTTCCTTTCCTCAGTGGGCTATTTTTTCCCTGTTGGAACCCTTGGG
>NC_090725.1:296136852-296161852 GCF_036898095.1 Palaemon carinicauda | reverse complement strand
GACCAAAAACTCGAGAACACTTATAAAAAAAACCTGTTCTTCTATATAACAATAATCCAATCTTAAATCGCTATGATAAGTAATTAAACAACTAACTGCTGAATTAAATTGGTAAAAATAAATAGCTCCAAAACAATTCGTAAAAAAATTATAAGCCAAATATTTAATTCTAAATTTAATACTTCTGGAAAGATGGTGAGGAAGTTATTTGGGCAAGGGTGAAAGGCTCAGTGGGATAGACGTGCTGGTAATGAGACTTCCAGAGGAAGTATGTCTAGTTGATTTGGTGGAAATCATCATCGCTAGAGTTCATGGTTGAATCAACAGTTGAATATTAATGCGACAAAGAATATAGCCTTGTTTGTTACCTCTGCTAGGGGAAATTCTTTCATTGAATAATAGATATATATATATATATATATATATATATATATATATATATATATATATATATATATATATATATATATATATATATGCAAAAGCAGGGAAAGGAAGTGAAGACGATGGATTAACGAACTAAGACCATACACAGACGCAAGTGGAAGGAGACGTCTGATGCCTTTATTCTGCAGTAGACTAGTAATGACTGATGATATATGATATATGCATCAATGAATATAGATTAAAGTCATTTCGCTTGACCTATTCATACTGGTTTTAGTCCGCGAGAGAGAGAGAGAGAGAGAGAGAGAGAGAGAGAGAGAGAGAGAGAGAGAGAGAGAGAGAGAGAGGATGGCTGAATAAAAAAAAAAGGTAGAAATCTAAAATAACAGAGACTAAGAGGACAAATATTTTTCCCATGACCACAGATCAGTTAATAAAGAGTAAAAAGGAAAAAAAAAATATAAAAGAGAGATCTAGCCGGATCTGAACTGATAGACGAACATCAAATGAAACAGAGAAAAGAGAGAAAAAGAGATTACGATGAAAGATGAAAATGAAAAACTGCCCGGAATTTGCATGAGGAAAAAATATACATTGATTTGAAAGGTATATTTTCAAAGTCCCACCGCTTCGGTCTTTCTCCTCCATTGGCTGCGTTCAGCTTCTCTCGTGATGACGTGCTGATGAGGTGGTGATAGCGGAACGCGGCCGTCCGTCTATTTAAGCATAGCTTGTATTCATACGCCTTGCTGCGCGATTACGTGCGCGCACACACATTAATAATAATAATAATAATAATAATAATAATAATAGTAATAATAATCTTTATTTCAGCAAAAGCCATATACAGTTACAATAAGAGTACAGTGATCTTACACTTTTGACATCGGTAAAGAAAAAAAAAGATGAGATATGCAAAAATATCAGTGATACATTAACCTCGTTCTAAACAATTATTATTATTATTATCATTATTACTTGTCAAGCTACAACCCTAGTTGGAAAAGCAAGATGCTATAAGCTCAGGGGCTCCAAAAGGGAAAATAGCTCAGTGAGGAAAGGAAATAATGAAAAATCAAATATTTTAAGAGCAGTCACAACATTAAAATAAAATATATCATATATAAACTATAAACAATATTATTATTACTTGCTAAGCTACAACCCTTGTTGGAAAAGCAAGATATGCTATAAGCTCAGGGGCCCAAACAGGGAAAATAGCTCAGCGAGGAAAGGAAACGAGGAAAAATATATGTCAAGAACAGTCACAACATTAAAATAAATATATCATATATAAACTATAAACATTATTATTATTACTTGCTAAGGTACAACCGTAGTTAGAAAAGCAAGATGCTATAAGCTCAGGGGCCCCGACAGGGAAAATAGCTCTGTGAGGAAAGGAAACAAGGAAAAATAGAATATTTTAAGACCAGTAACAACATTAAAATAAATATTTCCCATATAAACCATAAACACTTTAACAAAACAAGAGGAAGAGAATGAAGATAGTGTGCCCGAGTATACCCTCAAGCAAGAGAACTCTCACCCAAGACAGTGGAAGGCCATGGTACAGAGGCTATGGCACTACCCAGGTCTTTATCATATGTGGGATATAATTATGGAGTGTGGTCGTAACTATTCCATGAGTAGCGATATTATGTCATCACTACCTGAAGTAGGAATGCTGCGGTTAGTCATATATTCCTAGAAGAATCTGTAAAGAATAGGCCAGACTATTCGGTGTATGTGTTGGTAGACAAAGGGAAAATGAACCGTAACCAGAGAGAAGGATCCAATGCAGCGCTGTTTGGCCAGTCAAAGGACTCCATAACTCTCAAGCGGTAGTATCTCAACGTGTGGCTGGTGTGATAATTATGTTCACGCATTTTTTATCATTGGAGTTGGTGTGATAGTGTTTCAAAAAAAAAAAAATTCTAAATTGGAAAAATGAATAAATATGATAATAATTGTACATTTTCACGTTCTGGAGTAAAGCCTCTTATTGAATTAATATATAGTCAATTTCTTTTAGCGATGCATATTTGCACCGACTCGCAGCGGTGCCCTCTTAGCTCGGAAAAGTTTCCTGATTGCTGATTGGTTGGACAAGATTATTCTAACCAATCAGCGATCAGGAAACTTTTCCGAGCTAAAAGGGCACCGCTGCGAGTCGGTGCAAATCTGCCTCGATAAAAGAAATGGACTATAGTAGGTGTTGCCATACTGCGATTCAGTCTTGACCTTAAAACTCAAATTAATTATTATAGGACTATAATCAATTAATTTATTACAGTAAATTCAATACTTGTTCAACTCATGAAATCATCACTGGTAATTTTATTAGAAACTCCACCAACATACATCTTCTCAAATACCTTTGTAATAAATTGATATAGACATACCTCCACCTACGTCTTTTCTCCAAAACATGCACAAGAGTCGAGAAATTAATTTTACAAGGACCTATTAAAATTGTATACACGCGACGTTACCTTAAAACTGAATTATAACCAACATTATTCGACTATTTTAAATGTCCTGTCTTCATTCCTCGCTAAATTTTAATTAATTAATCGTTTAATCAAGATAAATTAATAGAAGCATACCACTGGAAATGAGCAAAGATTGGTGAATACGATTAAAATCTCATTAAGGTGTATTTTAGGAAAAACATATAAATACAAGTCACCATGAATACCATATATACAGTATATATATATATATATATATATATATATATATATATATATATATATATATATATATATATATATATATATATATATTATATATATATATACAGTATATATATACAGAAACACACCCTAATGTAGAAGATATTCTAACAAGTAATAAAAAGAAATGGACATGGGAAGGATATATAATGAGAAACACAGATTGGATGAATAAAAATAATAACAGAATGAGTCCCTAGAAATTGCAAAAGAAACAGCGGAAGGTAAAAAAGACGATGGACTAACAAGCTAAGAAAATCTTCCGGTAATAACTGGCATAGAAAGACCATGAACAGACGCGAGAAGAAGGACAGTCGGAGGCCTTGGCCTAAGGTCGACAAAGGCTGATGAGGATACCTATATACACATGAACATACATATCAATACAAATACGAAAACTGCCCTTAAACCAACAATATAGTTCAATTCAGAGAGAGAGAGAGAGAGAGAGAGAGAGAGAGAGAGAGAGAGAGAGAGAGAGAGAGAGAGAGAGAGAGAGATTAACCAAAAGACCAGACTTCAAAACAATCTAAAAAAAAACTGACTACATTAAAAAAAAAAAAGTCTATGACGTAATCTCTTTGATTTACTGCTACAGGACCACACCCTAAGACATCATACTGTCCACCTCATAAATTAACAGCCATCCAGGAGTAACATGCACAAACACCTAGGCAATATTTGCATATGCAATTAGGAGAAGTCGGACCTATGCTCAAGCTACTAAGACTTTCCTTCATCCACCCCTCTACTTATACTTTTAATATTTATTCAATAATAAATTAATTTCTTGTATATTTTATCACGTTACGTATTTATACTTTTAATATTCCTTCCGTAATAAATTAATTTCTTGTATATTTTTTCACGTTACGTATTTATACTTTTAATATTTCTTCAATAATAAATTAATTTCTTGTATATTTTTTTTCACGTTACGTATTTATGCTTTCAATATTTCTTTAACAACAAATTCTTAATTTCTTGTATATTTTTTCACGTTACGTATTTATACTTTCAATATTTCTTTAACAACAAATTCTTAATTTCTTGTATATTTTTTTTCACGTTACGTATTTATACTTTTAATATTTCTTCAATAATAAATTAATTTCTTATATATTTTTTCACGTTGCGTATTTATACTTTTAATATTTCTTCCATAATAAATTAATTTCTTGTATATTTTTTCACGTTTCGTATATATACTTTTCATATTTCTTCAATAATAAATTAATTTCTTGTATATTTTTTCCGTTATGTAGTGCCATAACCTCTGTATCATGGTCTTTCAATGTCTCGGGGTAGAGTTCTCTTGCTTGAGGGTACCTTCAGCCACTATTCTTTCATATTTCTTTTCTTGTTTTTTTATGTTTTTTATAGTTTATATATGTAATATCTATTGTAATGCTGTTATTCCCAAAACATTTTATTTTATTTCTCAATCTATTTTATTTTTTCATCAATTCTCTTGTAGTTTATTTCCGTGTTCCTTTTCCTCACTGGGCTATTTTTTCCTGTTGGACCCTTTGGTGTTATAGCATCCAGCTCTTCCAACTAGGGTTGTAGTTTAGCTAGTAATAATTAAAATACAACTCGATACGCAAAAGTCATAATTTTTTCCCCAATCCATTATTCTTACTTAAGGGGCCCATACACGTTAAAAAAAATCGTTAAAATTTTGCATCAAAATTTTGATATCAAAATTTTGATGCAAAATTTGAGCGTGAGTAGGACGTTTTGACATCAAAACGTCCTACACACACAAATTTTGCATCAAAATTTTGATGCAAAATTTTGACGATTTTTTTGAACGTGTATTTAAGCCTTTAAAGAGAATCCAACATTCACAATCCGATTAGTGATTTTACATCCAATTACCATCGTTATAAAGAGCTTGTCGACATTCTGCAAATCAGCTAGTTTTATATCCTTTAAAAATTGTATTTTGTTCGATATTCAATTTTTAATAACACGAATGAAAGTTAAGCCCTTCAGTACGTCTTGATATAATAGGAAAAAACATCTCGTTATCTTAACCAGGAAAGTCGAAATATATGACCGTATTACAAAACTGCAACTTCAAAATAAATCAATGTTGGCATACTTATCATTATTATTATTATTATTATTATTATTATTATTATTATTATTATTACTATTATTATTATTATTATTATTATTATTATTATTATTATTACAAGCTAAGCTACATCCCAATTTGGAAAAGCAGGATGCTCTAAGCCCAGGGGCTCTAAGTGGGAAAAATAACCCAATGAACAATCAAAATAAAATATTTCAAGAACAGTAACATTAAATTAAATATTTCATATATAAACTATAAAATAATTAAAAAAACAAGAGGAAGAGAAACAATATAGAATAGTCTCCCCGAGTGTACCCTCAAGCAAGAGAACTCTAACCAAAGACTGTGGAAGACCATGGTACAGACGCTATGGCACTCCCCAAGACTAGAGAAAAATGGTTTGATTTAACCGTATTCCTAACGAGATATTTCAGACATTATCCTGTCAGTTGTCTTGATGGTACATAAAGTGTTTCGCACATTTCAAGCAAATAATTTTCTCTTTCCTTTTCTCTATCTAGATGAAAACATTATGCTCATGATACTAACACTACTTTGATGAGATTTATATTTTCATCCTAGATTTACCATAGTCATTCAGATATCTTATGTATAATATTACATTTCTCATAAAATTCATAAAATTTTCACTTCATAAATAATTTTTCTTTGTAATATATCACTGATATTATTGCATATCTCATCTTTTTTTTTTACCGATGTCAAAAGTGTAAGATCACTGTACCCTTATTGTAACTCTGTATATGGCTTTTCCTGAAACAAAGATTATTATTATTATTATTATTACCCACTCAATGAGGGAGAGAGAGAGAGAGAGAGAGAGAGAGAGAGAGAGAGAGAGAGAGAGAGAGAGAGAGAGAGAAGAGAGGAGAGAGCAACGCTGCACAATACTGGCAAATAGCCGTAAAGCTAAGCACTGTGGCTGTAATTCCAATACCTATCCCTAAACACGCTTCATTATTATCATTATTATTATTATTATTTGCTAAGCTGCAACCCTAGATGGAAAAGCAGGATGCTATAAGCCCAGTGGCTCCAACAGGGAAAACAGCCCAGTGAGGAAAGGAAACAAGAGCAGCAACAATATTAAAATAAATATTTCCTATATAAACTATAAAAACTTTAACAAAACAAGAGGAGAAACAAGAGAGAACAGTGTGCCCGAGTGTACCTTCAAGCAAGAGAACTCTAACCCAAGGCAGTGGAAGACCATGGTACAGAGGTTGTGGTACTGCCCAAGACTAGAGAACAATGGTTTGATTTCAGAGTGTCCTTCTCCTAGAAAAGCTGTTTACCATAGCTAAAGAGTCCCTTCTACTCTTACCAAGAGGAAAGTAGCTACTGACCGATTACAGTGCAGTAGTTAACCCCTTGGGCAAAGAAAAATTGTTTGGTAATCTCAGTGTTGTCAGGTGCATGAGGACAGAGGAAAATATGTAAAGAATAGGCCAGACTATTCGGTGTATGTGTAGGCAAAGGGAAAATGAACCCTAACCAGAGAGAAGGATCCAATGTAGTACTGTCTGGCCAGTCAAAGGATCCCAAAACTCTCTAGCGGTAGTATCAACGGGTGGCTGGTGCCCTGGCCAACCTTCGTCTCCAGCGAGTAAACGACTTAAAACTTAATCAACAAAAGTATGCACAAGAAAACCTAAGAGAACCCTATTTTAATGATCCAGGCTTAAAAATTATGGTTTTCCCCCGCACCATAGGCTGGAACTTTTAATGATCAATTAGGTTTCTTCGCTCTACACTTGCTCTAACATTTGGGGGAAGACTTCAGTTATTAGAGGGCCCTTCTAGCACTCCAAAGTAATTAAACCCCTTTTCACACACACACACACACACACACACACACACACACACACACTGCCTCGTCAGTCTTGTTGAAGCTCTAACAAATTGGTAAAATTCAAACAGGTTGAAGACTTCAGATAAATAATATATACATCATTTACGATTAAGTCTGTATGTGAATCTACTTCCTGGGATTAAAACAATGAAGTATTTTCATGTTTTAGTCAGATGGAAATGATGTTCTGATAAATTATAACTAAAGTATACAGCATCCAACGACTCATCCCCCAAACGGAAACGCTTAAATAGTATATAAATATATATATATATATATATATATATATATATATATATATATATATATATATATATATATATATATATATATATATATATATACATATATATACAAACATATATATATATATATATATAACACATATATATATATATATATATATATATATATATATATATATATATAAACTATCTATAAAACACACACACATATATATATATATATATATATATATATATATATATATATATACTTATTAAATGTATAAGTATTTATTGTATTTCTGCATATGTATATACACCTATACTTTCGTATTTTAATCTATATTTGCTCCTAAGAATTTCGCAACTTCGTTAGTTTGAACAACAACAACGAGTGAAATGATTAAATACAGATACTATAGACGAATAATAAGGACAATAGAGACTTAACCTTTTGACATGCCACTTTTTAAACTTCCTAACCTTAAATAGATATCTCCCCCGTTTCACTTTCTTTTCGTTATCTTGCTACAGGGGTGACTTGCAAAAGCAAAGATATGTCAATAGTCTAAATTGCTAAAATATTAGAATAACTTGTATAACAAGACGAGGCTAAAAATGTGCATGATAATAATACGAGAGAGAGAGAGAGAGAGAGAGAGAGAGAGAGAGAGAGAGAGAGAGGAGAGAGAGAGAGAGGGGGGGGGGGGATGTACTTCTATATCAAGATACGACTTAAAATATAAAAGATAATATTACGAGAGAGAGAGAGAGAGAGAGAGAGAGAGAGAGAGAGAGAGAGAGAGAGAGAGGATATATTTACATAACAAGGCATGGTAATAACGTACAAGATAATAATACGAGAGAGAGAGAGAGAGAGAGAGAGAGAGAGAGAGACTTCCCCACACCAAAAAAAAAAAGATAAGAGTGAGCGCCATTTAGACAAGAATTATCAACGTTAACCTGCGATAACCTTACTTTCTCGCTAGTCCTGAATAACCCCCCCCCCCCACCCCAGTTTAATTCATCTTATCCCCTAAACCCCCTCTTCTTCTTCTTCTTCTTCTTCTTCTTCTTCTTCTTCTTCTTCTTCTTCCCCTCATTTGACGAACAAAGATATACACGAGATTCCGGAGTCGGGTTTGAAGACTCTCCGCCCATCCTCTATGATTTGCGGCGACGTAAAGTGTACAAACTTATTTTTCCCTAATTTGTATGTGATGTCAGAATTACGTCGTGCTCTTTGGAAGAATGCAAGCCCGTGAAAGGGTTGAACGAGGTGCATATTATACTTGGGACTTCTTCAAGGAAAATATTATAAAAGGGAAATATTTTAACCGTTACCTTCATTTTTGGAATATTAGAAATCTGATATTATTATTATTATTATTATTATTATTATTATTATTATTATTATTAGTAGTAGTAGTAGTAGTAGTAGTAGTAGTAGTAGTAGTAGTAGCTAGGCTTACAACCCTAATTGTAAAAGCAGAATCCTATAAGCCAAAGGGCTCCAACAAGGGAAAAATTGCCCAGTGAGGCAAGGAAATGTGGAAATAAACTACCACAAAAGTAATGAAACATTAAAATACATCTTAAAAACTATAGCAGTGTCAAAATATATTTTTCATACAGTTCTTGAAATATTTAATTTTCATGGTTTATTCTTCTCTTGCAGTTTATTTCTGTTTCCTTTCCTCACTGGCCTAGTTTTCCCTGTTGGAGCCCTTGGGCTAGTGGCATCTTTCTTTTCCAACGAGGATTATAGCCTATCTTGTAATAATAATAATAATAATAATAATAATAATAATAATAATAATAATAATGAACAATAAAAAGAGATTTATGTCACCCTATTCAACATACGAACACTTGCTGTTTTTGAACTGCGTAACTATGATTATAGCCTACCTTGTAATTATAATAATAATAATAATAATAATAATAATAATAATAATAATAATAATGAGCTGTAAAAATAGATTTATGTCACCCTATTCAACATACGAACACTTGCTGTTTTTGAACTGCGTAACTATGATTATAGCCTACCTTGTAATTATAATAATAATAATAATAATAATAATAATAATAATAATAATAATAATAATAAACTATAAAAAGAGATTTATGTCACCCTATTCAACATACTAACATTTGCTGTAAGTTTGAACTGCGGAACTGAAAATCAAATCTTTTATTGTTTCGCTGAATGAATAAGAAAATACTCATGTACTATGAATTCCTTAAAGAGGAAGGCGAATAACAAGTGTTCCTGTCTTGGGTCCTACTTCAGTGACGAAATCAGGCCTTGAAAACTTTAGCTGTTGCAAATCAACATTCTCATCACAAGGGAATCTGGGAGAGTTCGACTCCCAATAACGATCTATAAAATGACAGGGGTTAGCCACTTCCCTCTTAAACTTTTTGTCTTTAACATAACTAACCAATCATAACCATTTACACACACACACACACACACACACACACATATATATATATATATATATATAATATGCATATATGTATATGTACACATAAATAAACCAGTGTACGCAGCCCGTCAAAAATGACGGCTAAATAATTAGATAGATCTGCCCACAGGTAACTCCCTCTCCTCATGAAATGACTACTTTCTCTCTTCCCCATAACAGAGGAACAGGGAGAACTACGCGTAAACGAAAGGAAAATATATATATATATATATATATATTATATATATATATATATTTATATATATATATATATATAAATTCATATATATATATATATATAAATTCATATATATATATATATAAATATATATATATATATATATTCATATATGTTTGTATATATATATATATATATATGTATATTCATATATGTATATATATATATATATATATCCAGACACTTGCTCTTTATTATATTAGGGAGATTCTAAATATCAAAAAAATAATTTTGCTAAACACAACCATGATGGTCCATACGTCACAATCGAACTACTACCATTGGTATGAAAAAAACTCAGACACCTCATAACTACCTAACTCATACGACAATTGTTCTTTCCCAAATATCCCCGCCCTCCAAAACCAATTCCTCCCCCCAGGCAAGAATCCCCCCCTGCACTTCCTTCAAGAAGCCTGGCAAGAGCACGGAGATGTAGGATGCTGTGGTGTACCAAGGATGGCGTAGAGTCCTTTTAATATTTACATGGCCGTCATCGATAAGGCCTTGCATTGTTTATGCATTCATCTGATAAGAGGACGAACCCCCCCTACCCCCTACCCCTCCCACCCCCCCCTTCCCGAACACGCTCCTTTAACATAAAGCTAATAATATTATCAGAGTCCGAACAACACGCTGGGGCCCCTTCACAACACCCAACAGATTATTGCTGTATCTCGCATTAAAAACCTGCACAGGGCGCTTGATAGCAGGCAATAAATACCCCTGCAATGGTGTGCTTAAGCTCTTTCATACTTCATTCCCGGAGGAAATCTTCGCTCGCAACGGCGAGGTGATTTCATTACTTTTAAAACTCGTTGGTTGTTGTTTTTTATATTTTTTTTATCTTTTATGAAATTCACATTTGCAATCTTACAATTTACACACAAAAAATTGTGTATACAGTGACTGACAATATGCAACGGCACGGTGATTTCATTACTTTTAAAACTCGTTGGTTGTTTTTTATATATTTTTTATATTTATGAAATTCACATTTGCAATCTTACAATTTACACACAAAAAATTGTGTATACAGTGACTGACAATATGCAATGGCACGGTGATTTCATTACTTTTAAAACTCGTTGGTTGCTGTTTTTATATATTTTTTTATCTTAGGAAATTCATATTTGCAATCTTACAAAAAAAAAAATTGTGTATACAGTGACTGACAATATGCAACGGCTCGGTGATTTTATTACTTTTAAAACTCGTTTGTTGTTTTTTTTATATTTTTTATATTTATGAAATTCACATTTGCAATCTTACAATTTACAAAAAAAAAATTGTGTATACAGTGACTGACAATATGCAACGGCTCGGTGATTTTATTACTTTTAAAACTCGTTTGTTGTTTTTTTTATATTTTTTTTTCATCTTTTATGAAATTCACATTTGCAATCTTACAATTTACACACAAAAAAATGTGTATACAGTGAATGACAATATACAACGGCACGGTGATTTCATTACTTTTAAAACTCGTTGGTTGTTGTTTTTTATATATATCTTATATTTATGAAATTCACATTTGCAATCTTACAATTTACACACAAAAAATTGTGTATAGAGTGACTGACAATATGCAACGGCACGGTGATTTCATTACTTTTAAAACTCGTTGGTTGATGTGTTTTTATATTTTTTTTATCTTTTATGAAATTCACATTTGCAATCTTGCAATTTACAAAAAAAAAAAAAAAATTGTGTATAGAGTGACTGACAATATGCAACGGCACGGTGATTTCATTACTTTTAAAACTCGTTGGTTGATGTGTTTTTATATTTTTTTTATCTTTTATGAAATTCACATTTGCAATCTTGCAATTTACAAAAAAAAAAAAAAAATTGTGTATACAGTGACTGACAATATGCAACGGCACGGTGATTTCATTACTTTTAAAACTCGTTGGTTGTTGTTTTTTTTTATATTTTCTTTTTATCTTTTATGAAATTCACATTTGCAATCTTACAATTTACAAAAAAAAAAAATGTGTATACAGTGACTGACAATATACAATATACATCATAGTTTATTTCCATAAATATTTTTTTTTTATTTTACATATACTATGTTTACAATTGAAATTTTTTAATATTTTTCTAAATTTGTTTTCAAATAAAAAATATATCGAGGGGATGTAAACCATGAATCTGGGAGACCTGCGCTAATGGAAAATGTGTACGAAAGATTTCCCAATACATCTGGTACATTAAATATTGTTTTGAAGGCACAGGCGCTTTTAATTTTACATTTAAAGTCATTATCAAGTAACAAGTTTGCCAAACGAATTGTGTTTAAGTACGAACCAAACTGTCATCGTTGTCTGGTCCAAGATACAGTTCGGATAAATCAAGGACATCTGTGCCCAAGTTGCCCAAGAAGTGAACACTTGTCAGATTGTGAAGGACCACACGCAGAGATTAAACATAAAAAACAAAGGTGAAGTTGTGGTGGCCGATGTGGTAACGTCAATAATTGCGGTTCCAGTCCCGTTCAAACTCGTTAGTTTCTTTTGTCGCTGCATCCCCACCATACTTGTGAGCTAAGGATGCAGGGTTTGGGGGAGCCTATAGGTCTATCTGCTGAGTCATCAGCAGCCATTGTTTGGTCCTCCTTGGTCCTAGCTGAGGTGAAGAGGGGGCTTGGCCGCTGATCATATGTAATATGGTCAGTCTCTAAGGCATTATCCTGCTTGATAGGGCAATGTCACTGTTCCTTGCCTCTGCCATTCATGAGCGGCCTTTTAACCTTTAAGAGGCAACCGACTTTATTTTTAGGTTGTTGTGGCCTGATTGGTAGCGTCTCTGCCTGGTGTTTGCCAGTCGGGGGTTCGAGTCCCGCTCAGACTCGTTAGTGCCATTTGTGTCTGCAACCTTACCATCCTTGTGAGCTAAGGTTGGGGGGTTTGGGGGAGCCTATAGGTCTATCTGCTGAGTCATCAGCAGCCATTGCCTGGCCCTCCTTGGTCCTAGCTTGAGTGGAGAGAGGGCTTGGGCGCTAATCATATGTATATATGGCCAGTCTCTAGGGGCAATGTCCTGCTTGATAGGGCAATATCACTGTCCATTGAGCAGCTTTTAAACCTTTTAAACTCTGGATGCGGGGTTTGGGGCAGCCTATAGGTCTATCTGCTGAGTCATCAGCCAATACCTGGCCGTCCTTGGTCCAAATATGGTCAGTCTCTAGGGCATTGTCACTGTCCCTTGCCTCTGCCATACATGCATGGCCTTTAAACCTTTAAACCTTTAAGAGGCAAAGTAACAAAGATGAGGCTTCGCAAAGACTTCGCGACATGAGACTCAATTCTAAAGACGGAAATGAAATATTGTATTGCTTACTGATTCAAATGATGAGAATCATTATGATAAAACTATACAAAACAGAATTGGGAAAATATAGCGAAAACCATACGAACTAGAAAAACACTCTGAGTGCAGACCTCCACCACAGCAGCTTATTTCTCGGAACCAGCTTACTTTGCCAGAATCAATTCAGATTGTAGGCGTATTTGAAGTCTGTGTGACAACTTGACAACCTTGTGCAAACTTGGGGTTAAGATTAGGGTTAATTTGGTCGACCCTTTCCTCGACCTTGACCTTGTCCTTGACCTTTGACCCGGGACTTTGAAAATTGAATCACTTCTACGTCTCAACATAACAATTAATCCCTGAAAGTTTCACTACTCTATGAACAAAATTATGGCCAGGAAGGTGTTCACAAACAAACAAACAAACAAACATTGGCGGAGGTAATAATCCTCCATTTCTGATAAACTTGATCAAATAAACTATATAAAGTATAATTCTATTTTATTTAGCGAGAAAGCATTTTCATTAGTACTGATTATACACTATTTTTCATAATCGGGCAGTTGAATGTGTTGAACTTCAGAGTTTCAAATTTGCAGTGAATATTTTTTGTTGAACAGGCTGACATAACTGTCTATTCATAGTTTATATATGGCGGATCTATTTTAACGTTAATTATCTTAAGGTATATTATAATACTTATTCAATACTCTTCATGTAATTCATTAATTACCTTATTTCCTTTCTTTACTGGGCTTATAGTATCCTGCTTTCCCAACTAGCGTTGTAGCTTTAATAATAATAATAATAATAATAATAATAATAATAATAACAATAAAAATAATAATAATAATGATAATAATAATAATAATAATTCTTTCCTCGCAAAGAAGTTAAACAACGTAAATGTAATTTTCTGGTATGAGTTAAAATGCAGAGAAAACCATATTAATGCCATGAAGTGCCGACCTATGTGATAATGATAGCGTGATGAATGCGGAACTACAGTAGAAATATTATTGCAACATTCTTTGTCACGTTAGTGGCTAGTGTGCGGGGCCAAGAATAAAATCAATATATATATATATATATATATATATTCAAATATATATATACATATATATAGATATATATATATACAAACATATATATATATATAATTTATATATATATATATATATATATATATATGAATATATATATATATATATAGTTGTATATATATATATTTAAATATATATATATATATATATATGTATCTATCTATATATATATATATATATATTATGTATATATATACATATATGTATATATACATATATATGTATATACATATATATATTTGTATATATATTGATATATCTTTATATTTATATTTAAATATATATATGTATATATATAATGTGTGTGAAAGAGAGAGAGAGAGAGAGAGAGAGAGAGAGAGAGAGAGAGAGAGAGAGAGAACCCCTTACAAGCATAATCACGGTAAAGAGGAAAGATTTACCTTGGGTACAGTCTGCATATCTTTCAACATCACCTTGTATGAGAAAGTACTTTAATCTGTAAGACTCGAGATATGCCAACAGCACAGAATCTATTATAAGTATTTGTCTTTAATTGCTAAGTCTTAAATAACTAAGTTTCATATGGTCTTTGAGTGATTTCGCCTGGGGCTCTGATCCCGAGGTCGTTAAGAGAATACAGACTTTAATGTATTGATATATATGGCTTATCTGAAAAAAAAAATATATATATATATATACAAATGTATATAGACATATATATATGTATATATACATATATATATATATATATATATACACACATGTACATACATATATGTGTATATACACATATATAGTTATATATATGCACATATATATATATATATATATATATCTATATATATATATATACATATATATATATATACATATATATATAATCTATATATATACTGTATGTATATATATATATATATATATATCATATAATCTATATATATATATATATATATACTGTGTATATATATATATATATATATACTGTGTATATATATATATATATATATACATATATATATAAACATTGCATGACAATACTTTGCTGTTCCAGACACTAAACAAGAAATACAATACTAAGACTCAAGGATATATATATATATATATATATATAAAATCTATGAAAGCAAGACAAAATGGGTATGGAATCCTGGGTAGGTTACAAAAAATGTATATACAGTGACTGATAAATGTAGAACCATTGGGGAGGGGAGAAGCCGCTTGTATAATAAGATGATTTGGTCTATGAATGGTGAATATATGTTAACTACAAAACTAAATATATTAAGATGAACATACAATATCAAACTAAAAATTGTACATGTATGTTTCTTAAAAGAAATACAATGGTGAATGAGTGTGATGGAATACATGGTGTTCAAATGAAACTCAAGAGAATTTCGAGAAAATGGAATAAATAAGTTTGCCAGTTATTTTTAACAGAGTAAATGAAAGAGCAATTTAATGTGATTAACATGAAGACTGAATGCAATATATCTGATTTCTAAGAATTCAAGCAATAATGGAAATCGGTAGGAGCTTCAACTCGAGAGTAAGCAATAAAGATTGAATAAATATAAAAGGTTGAAAATATTATGTAAATTATTATGAGAAAAGCTTTCATGAAATTTAAAGGCACAGAAATGAAACGAGTTCCTAAGGTGCGCAAATTTCAGATTAGCGAAGGAAAACATTTGTTTGCAGAACAATTACAGGGCAAAAGACGTAAGCATTATACCATCCTCTGATGAATAAGGTAGCTAATGTGCAAAGTGAATGAAAAATTGCAATGTTATAAATGTAGGGTTAAATGTGAGCAATTTCCATGTAGGAAAAAAAGCTGTACTTCATGGAAATTAATACTGAGAAACAGGTTGATGGTCAAATGGACAATGGATATATATATATATATATATATATACATTATATATATATATATATATATATACACATACATATACATATATATATGGAATGATTTTCAATGAAGGAAATTAAGTCTTGGGTAGATAAGTCAGTGGTTGAATTTTTTCAACATACCTTTTTGCATATACTGTACTTTGATTTAGATTTAAATTCTGAAGACATCCAGTTCCGATTACAGTATAAAAGAGAAGAGAGTTTCCTGTCCAAGCGAAGCTAGATCTCGGGTTATAAAGAATCATATTAATAGCATTATCTTATTAGTTGCGGACTGCTTAACTGTAATATCTAGTTTTTAGAAGCCAGGTTTGAGGCCTAGGTGGAAATGTAGCCACAATATATGAAAAAAAGGAATAATATGTGTGAGCTAAAAGCAGTGGTTATGGTGGCCTGTTGGTAACGGCCTTGCCTAGTGATCGCCTGACTGGGGTTCGAGTCCCGCTCAAACTCGTTAGTTCCTTTGATTGCTGCAACTTCACCAGCATCCTTGTGAGCTAGGGATGGGGTTTTGGGAGAGCCTCAAGGTTCTATCTACTGAGTCATCAGCAGCCATTGCCTGGCCCTCTTTGGTCCTAGCTTGGCTGGAGAGGGGGCTTGGGCGTTTATCATATATATACCAAATATATATATATATATATATATATATATATAGTCAGTCTCAAGGGCATTGTTCTGCTTGATAGGGCAATGTCACTGTCCCTGGCCTCTGCCATTCATGAGCGGCCTTTAAACCTTTAAACAAGATAGTAATAAAATATCTTGAACAATAATACAAACCAGAACAGTCAAACAATCTATTTTATGAAAAAAATATTTAGGATACAGTCATTTTAATAAATAAAATTGACATAAAAAATAACAAGAAAACACGTTTAAGACTAGGCACAAACATGATGATGACTACACCCGGATTTCATTATAATCTAATTAAATATATTCATTATTTTGAAATAAAGTTATTAAAATTCGGGTGCACAAGTCTAAGGCAATTTGGCACCACTGTTGACAGAACTAAATAAGAAATGTACAAAACTCAAAAAGGCGAATAAACCAACACCAGAAAGACAATCACCTTTATCATTATCAATAATTTTAGCAATTTCAACAATAATATTTGTAATAATTTTTATCATAATATTAATCTTAATAATTGTACTAAAATATATGAATGTTTTGAACGATCCTACATCCTTAAATAAAGATACATAAAGTGATTCACCGTAACAAACTTCCAAATCCTACCAACATAACTGATTTCTTACAGCTAATCAACTACGTTATAATTCTCAATGCACAACTATTTATAACTATCAAAATATCTTTTGAAACGAGATGATACCCTATAAAAAGAAAAAAACGTACATATGTGCATATATCCATTACATATATATATATATATATATATATACAATAAATATATATACTGTATATCCGCTGGAAATTCATTCGTGTTAAATGCTTCTGGCTGGGCAAAGATTCGAACCTATGCCTCTTAGCCGAAACCATGCCAGCAGGGAAGCTACCAATCGAGCTATCAAGAGATACCTCGAATGGTAGCGTTTAAAATAACCTTTTACATCACACATTCTGTTTCTGGTCTTATAATCTCTCTCTCTCTCTCTCTCTCTCTCTCTCTCTCTCTCTCTAATCTATATATACATAATTATATATGCACATACATAAACACATTTACGTATATATACATACATATTTATATACATATGCATATATATACATATACAGTATATATATATATATATATATATATATGCGTAAAAATCACAGGTAAATGTGATGCTCAGATGCAGAAGAACCACAGGGAAAATGAAAATACGAAATATACGCTCAAGTCCTGACTAGTTTCGTGATACTTCTTCAGAGGACTGATTTATTGAGAGAGGTTTCTTTACATTTTATAGGGAAAATAAATCAGTCCTCTGAAGAAGTATCACGAAACTAGTCAGGACTTAAGCGTATATTCCGTATTTTCATTTTCCCTGTGGTTCTTCTGCATATTATACACACACACACACACATATATATATATATATATATATATTTATATATATACACACATTTATATCTATATATATTTATATAATATATATGTGTGTATATTTATATATATATATATATATATATATAATGAATTCAACCGTAATACAACCATTCCTTTTTTTTCTCCCTATGGGTCAGTAATACCTTAACACCAGTTTACCTATTTTGATCAAAAACTTATCTAATTCGACGACCAAAAACCCTAAAAAAAAAAAAAAAACCTAAAATCCCTAAGCCCAAATGACCACCGAACGTTACCCAAAGCAGCAGCAGCATCCCTTAATCTAGAATCAAATTCATGCAAATTAATCAAATGGCTATGCTAATGAGACCCATAAAAACGGACGGAGGACATCAGCGCGGTTGAAATAAAACCTTCAGAATATGTTCTAATCAAGCAATTAACTGAACTCTAATTGCCTTTATCCCTCCAGTTCGCCGGGGATAAATCCGTGTCTGGTACCGCACGCTGATGTCTTCTTCTAGATAACTCTTTCTGTCTTTTCTTGTTTCCAGAAACCGAGGATTAAAAGGAGGAGGGTCTCTAGAACTTGAGAACTTGAGGACTTACTGTTGCTTCGTGGTTTGGTGAGCCTTACAATATACATTTATGGTTTCTTTTAAAAAATATAAAAAGGATATGAAAAATAAAATTCTAACCTGTAACAGTCAGTAATTCCAATAAGTCATATATTTATATATATATGATATAAGTACAAATATATTATGCTTTCACGTATATCATGTTATAAATGTTTGCTATTTAAACAATTATATATATATATATATATATATATATACAATTATTATTACTTGTTAAGCTACAACGCTGAGTTGGAAAAGCAGGATGATACAAGCTCGGGGGCTCCCTACAGGGAAAATAGCCCAGTGAGGAAAGGATACGGGGAAAATAAAATATTTTAAGACCAGTAACAACATTAAAATAAATATTTTCTATATAAACTATAAAAACTTTAACAAAACAAGTGGAAAAGAAATAAGATAGAAGTGTGCCAGAGTGTACCCTCAAGCAAGGGAACTATAACCCAAGACAGTGGAAAACCCTGGTACAGAGGCTATGGCACTACCCAAGACTAGAGAACAATAGCTTGATTTTAGAATGTCCTTCTCCTAGAAGAGCTGCTTACCAGAGTTAAAGTGTCTCTTCAACCCTTATCAAAAGGAGAGTAGTCACTGAACAGTTTAGTTAAACCCTTGAAAGAGGAAAAATTCAGTGTATCTATAGGCAAAAGTGAAATGAACCGTAACCAGAGAGAAGAATCTAATGGAGCACGGTCTGGCCAGTCAAAGGACCACATTAACTCACTATCGGTAGTATTTCAACGGGTGGCTGGTACCCTGTCTAATCTACTACGGAATAATTAGCCGTTGCTGGTCCACTGCAGGATATTTAACAAAAATAAGCATATAGTCCTTCAGCAGCTCAATGTTAGAGAGAGAGAGAGAGAGAGAGAGAGAGAGAGAGAGAGAGAGCTCAGGGGGGGGGAACACAGCAGACTTGACAAACTCTCTCAACTACCAGATGATAACAGGGCCAAGGTTACCCCTCCCTCCCAACGTACACCTCTCTCACACTCTCTCTCTCTCTCTCTCTCTCTCTCTCTCTCTCTCTCTCCACTGCCTTGGCCTCCCTCACAAGAGATAAGTATCAGCTGATCGGGCCGATAAGCTGAGCGGCGCCGAATTCTCTGCCTTTTCTTTATCTCTCGCAAAGATGACAGTAAAGGGAATGGACACACACATACACACAAACACATACATACACACACACACAAACACAGGACAAATTATCATCCCTCTGCATCTCATTCATCTCGTTCTATCTCAGGAACGTGTCTTCTTCCGTCATTTTTCACTTTCATTTCTGCAACTCTCCGTCTGTTGTAAAAACCCTTTCTCTTCATTTCTGTATGCTGTTCTCATATATATATATATATATATATATATCATCTTGCTTTTCCAACTAGGGTTGTCGCTTAGCTAGTAATAATAATAATAATAATAATAATAATAATAATAAGAAGAAGAATAATAAAAATAATAATAATAAAAATAATAATAATAAAAATAATAATAATAATAACATATAAACATAATATAATATATATATATATATATATATATAAACATATATATATATGTATATATATATATATACACACATATACATAAGCACACATCTATGCATTTACTATTACCATTATCATTATTATTATTATTATTATTATTAGCTGAGCTACAACCCTATTTGAAAAAGCAGGATTCTATAAGCCCAAGGGCTCCAACAGGGAAAATAAGCCCAGCGAGGAAAGGAAATAACCTACAAGTGATGTAATGTACAATCCAAATTTACAGAAATATGTAAACCTTTCAGTTCAACTTGCACCTCTCTCTCTCTCTCTCTCTCTCTCTCTCTCTCTCTCTCTCGTAAATCAAGATAATCTAGAATGACAACGCCTTCATTAATTCCGCTATCATCCGACAGCCCTAGTGAACACCCAGACGAGAGATATTCGGGAAATTATCAACTCATTTTGATATCATTAACTAATGCGGTCATTAGAAGCAAACAAAGAAAAGGCTCCATAAAAATGCATTAGTGACACGGAAGAGAAGAGAAACTTTGCCAACTTTTGAAAGAACATAACTTTTTAGTCATATAGAAATATTTATGTAATTTAGGTATACATATGCATACACAATCACTGCAGTATGTGTGTATGTATATGTATATGTATATATATAAATATATATATATATATATATATATATTACACATATATAGTTACTGCAGTAATTGAGTATGCATATATATAAGGACATATGAGGTCATTTATATTGGATAAAAACTATAATAGAGCACATATATTCTTTTATTTATTTATATATACACATATATTCTTTTATGCAAAGACAACCACTGCATTACGTATACATATATATATATATATATATATGTATGTATATATATATATATATGTATGTATATATATATATATATATATAAATATATACTGTATATATATATATAAATATATACTGTATATATATATATATATACATATATTATATATATCTATATATATACACAAACACACAGGCACACAAACTTGATCAAACGCGATGATCCATAAATGCTATATGCAACGACGCATCCGAGCTAGAAAACAAAAAACGCCTTCAAAAACACACACACACACACACACACAAGCAGAAACTTCCGCGTAGAGAACGCACCTAAGAGAAGCAGCCAAAAAGGGAGCGAGGACATCAGTCAGATAATCGCCTCCCATCCTTCAGAAATTTCTTGATCTGTTTTGATTTCTTTGTTTCTTTCCTTCCTGCATCAAAAGAGACCTTTGGACGAGCTTGCTGATTCTTATCAGGTTAATGACTTTTTACTTATATATATGAGAGGGGGGGAGGGGGAGGGGCAAGGAAGGAGAGAGGGGGTGGTGTAGTAACCCCCCATTGCAGTCTGCTTCGACTCATGATTCTTTTACCCAGCAACAGTTCTTTGAATCTTTAGCTGAAATATATAACGACGATTAATATTTTCTTTTCCGTTTTGCTTTGGATCTCGCTTTAAATACGATATATCAGATTTAAAGATACTGTATATATAAAACAAACATGATAATAAAGAGCAAGTGGATGGCTCTCTCTCTCTCTCTCTCTCTCTCTCTCTCTCTTTCTCTCTCTCTCTGTATATGTATATGTGTGTATATATATATATATTTAATATATAAAGAGCAAGCAGCTCTCTCTCCCTGGATATGTATATGTATACGTATATGTATATATATATATATATATATATAAAGAGCTGGTAGCTCTCTCTCTCTCTCTCTCTCTCTCTCTCTCTCTCTCTCAATTTTGACACTATGGACTTGACTATCTTTGAAAAAATATACATTAATCATTAGTTTCACTTTATCCTTTTTTTAATGGATAACTAAATGGATGTATAAATTTACCAACCCAATACCTCACTATAAAGTTTACTGACAAGTCCATATCTATTCTCTCTCTCTCTCTCTCTCTCTCTCTCTCTCTCTCTCTCTCTCAATTGCATTAGTCAAAAAATCAGTTGGACTTTCTATATTCTGGGAAACTTTAACACGAAAAGAAAACCGCAAACGAAAACAAAGAACGAGAAACATTACAAAAAAAAAAAAAAAAAAAAAAAAAACGCAACTACAGTAAATCTTGGCCGGTAACACCTTGTTTCCTTGTACAGTCTCGTGTGGGATTATCTCCCCGCCTTTAATGTGTTGGGGAACACCGCGGCACTCGAGAGCATGTTTGTAAATTCCAATTGCCAACACGACTTGTTCAAACAGACCTTTCCACTACCGGGTAAACTTTTGGTTGTAAATCTGCCCTCTGTACAATTCTAACAGCAACTTCTATTGCTTTGTATTAAGCATTCCGAGAGCGTTGCTTAAGCAATTCAAACTACCTCCGAATCAGGAGTATTTGTTCCACCATAAACTAAGAAGGGCCATCTTTCATGTACAGTTGGATACACGAGTCCCCGGTACACCTCGACGCAAGTAACCTGACAAATAGTGTAGGAAGAGGTGGGAGAAGTGGTGGGTTGGGCTAAACACAGGAACTCGCCGTGCCGTAAGGGTGTGACTGGGCGTACTTCTTCAGAGCAAGGTGTACCAGGAATTTCTGTGATCAACTGTACATATATATATATGTGTATATATATGCATATACACACACACACACACACATATATATATATATATATATATTATACACAGACACACACATATACATACACACATTATATATATATATATATATATATGTATATATACATATATTCACACACACATTTATATATATATACAGTATATATATACATATATACATATATACACACATATACATTTATACATATATATATAGATATATATATATATATATATATATACATATACATACAAGAGTTTACCTTTGTACAAAATTTGATTGACATTTCATCACTATGTATGGCAGCCACACTGATGGACAGAAAAACGTGCCATATTCCTTCAAGCACACCTATGCATGATAATCTATAATACTATAATTATAAAAGATTTGGTTAAACTCTTCGACAGTGTATCTGCGACAAATAAGCTGACAGACAGACAAACATATGGACAGTTGGCCTTCCTCTTGTACTTCACCCATCAACTCTTGCATTCATCACCTTCTTTAGCAGACAGCCATTTTCCATTCTCTCAACATGGCCAAACCACCTCAACACATTCATATCCACTCTAGCTGCTAACTCATTTCTTACACCCGTTCTCACCCTCACCACTTCGTTCCTAACCCTATCTAGTCGAGATACACCAGCCATACTCCTTAGACACTTCATCTCAAACACATTCAATTTCTGTCTCTCCATCACTTTCATTCCCCACAACTCCGATCCAGTTGGCGTATGGCCTTTTCAATCGTGTCCGAGGAGCTGCGATGACAAGGGAAGCCTGTCAGACACATGCTGACAGACAAGCAAACGGACGGATAGGTTGAAGAAAAGACTAAATAAATTCCCTTTTGTCGGTAAATTAGTAATAATGAAAGGAAAGCAAAATCATTTTAAAGTTGCTACTCTTCTTAAAATGTTTCATTTTACCTCGTTTCCTTTCCTCACTGGGCTATTTTCCCTGTTGGAGCCCAAAATATTTTAGTTCTTCCTTGTTTCCTTTCCTGAATGGGCTATTTTCCCTGTTGGAGCCCTTGGGCTTATTGCATCTTGCGTTTCCAACTAGGGATGTAGGTTAACAAGTAATAATAATAATAATAATAATTATAATAATAATAATAATACTGAAACAAATAATAGCAATAATAATAACAACAACAACAACAACAACAACAATAATAATAATAGTACTAACACAAATAATAATAATACTAATAATAATAATAATAACAGTACTGACACAAATAATAATAATAATAATAATAATAATAATAATAATAATAATAACAGTACTGACACAAATAATGTCAACAAAAACAATAATCCTCACAACAGTAAACATCGTCGATAAAACTATAACAATGACAAGTAACCGATTATAATTGGAGACTTTTACAAAAAGACCAATGTTCCAAGTCACTGGCAACAAAAAGTTGATCCCACCTTACAAGGCGCTGAGCTCAACACCCTAAGAAGAGAATACAATTGACGTGAAGATCTCTTCGACGTCACAGTTACGTTTTCATAAACGATATCTTCATCATCGTAACTTCTAATGAGATAAATATCCCCGCATTTAAACAAAGCGTCTTTAAGAATAATCAATTCCCGATTTAGAAAATATCATCAACAACTTCGAATAATAATTAAGCATCTTTAACAATCATTTACATGATTGGATAACAAGCGCCTCATACGATCATCAATATCCCCCGAATAAAAATGTCCTTATCCATCATTAACCATCATCGATTAATTCGCCAGATCCTTCACATGACGGGAGATCCTTAAAGATGCAGCCTAAAACGAACCATTATGCAGCCAGGGCCCAATTTATACAGATCACATATTCATCGCTCTTTACTTATCAGATTGAGATGCTCGACTGAGA
>NC_090725.1:296114710-296119710 GCF_036898095.1 Palaemon carinicauda | reverse complement strand
AATTAATACATCATCATCATCATCATCTTATCTCACCCCTATTGACGCAAAGGGCCTCGGTTAGATTTCGCCAGTCGTCTCTAGCTTGAGCTTTAAAATCAATATTTCTCCATTCATAATCTCATACTTCAAAATTTCATAGTTAATAATTAATACATAAATATATAAATTGAGCCTTTTGAATGAAGCTGGTATAAAAGAAACTGAAATAAAACTAATTACATGCTGCTAAGGCCAGAATGAATGAACAAATCCCGCAAACTGCACCGCACATCTTTCACCTCAAAAAGAGTAAAAGCAAGATGGTTCGTTCCACGCGCGCTTCTCGCGCGCCAAGCAATGCTCTTCAAAACTGCACCACAATCGTGACCTATGAGAACACCTATCGGAGGAGGGATCGTGAAAAGGGTACAATCAGGCCACAAAAGCAGGATGGGCGCAGTGGTGGAAGACGCTCTGTCTGGAGTCAATGAAAGCAAAAACTGATGAGAGATACGGTCACACAAAATGCTGTCGGGGTCGTATTCCAAGAGAATCGCTTTGTATGGATAATAAAGATATGCTAAAATGAACGAAGAGGTCGAAACTCGAAAGAGAAATTCTCTGCAAAGTCGGTCTTTCCCTCATCCTTTTGTCAGAACTTAAACTGAACACTTGTTAGGAACACAACTGTCCAGAAATCCGGTATATACAAGAAAAATAAGTTTGATATTCGCGCCCTGCTTCAATTATGATGCCAATAATACATACTTGTTGCAGTCACATGCATGTGTGATACCTCTGGTAAAAAAATTACTTCTGCAACATATATTCCACCTGTGACCAAGTTTTGGAGTGATCTTCCTAATTTGGTAGTTGAATCAGTAGAACTTTAAAAGTTCAAAGTTGCAGCAAATGTTTTTATGTTTAACAGGCTAACATAAGTCTTTTTATAGTTTATATATGACATATCTGTTTTGACGTTGTTACTGTTTTTAGAATGATTTATTGTTAATTTGTACTTATCATTTATTTATTTCCTTATATCCTTTCCTTACTGGGCTATTTTTCCCTATTGGAGCCCTTGGGATTATAGCATCTTGCCTTTCCAACTAGGGTTGTAGCTTGGCTGGTGGTAATAATAACAACAACAACAATAATAATAATAATAATAATAATAATAATAATAATAATAATAATAATAATAATAATAATATTGACAGAACTTTATCTAGATACTAAGGCCGTTTCGGGAACTCAAGAAAAAGATTTATTTGATTTTTCTCCGACTTAAAGAGTACGATTTTACCCGTTATGGAGGTATTCAAATTCACAAAATACTCAAGTATTTTAAATGCACATACCATGTCTATAATACCATGAACTATCAAATATATAATCTTATTTCATTATAAGGATTATTTCCTTAAACTTCAAATTCATAAGATTAAATCTAATTAATATTTACAATTCCTTTAAGAGCTATTCAAATTATAGAAATAAATACAATTTAGACTTATATTCAAATAATTTTGTTTCCTAAACACGTTACGACTGTTGTTGCAATGCAAAATAAACTTGATGATTTAAAAACCGGCCATTTTAGATAAAGACTAAAAAAGACAGAGAGAGAGAGAGAGAGAGAGAGAGAGAGAGAGAGAGAGAGAGAGAGAGAGAGAGAGACGAATCTACATGTGAGGTTTTATTCATAACGTTGTTTTAGATAAAGACTAAAAAGGACAAAGAGAGAGAGAGTGAGAGAGAGAGAGAGAGAGAGAGAGAGAGAGAGAGAGAGAGAGAGAGGAGAGAGAGAGAGAGACGAATCTACATGTGAGGTTTTATTCATAACGTTGTTTTAGATAAAGACTAAAAAAGGACAAGAGAGAGAGAGAGAGAGAGAGAGAGAGAGAGAGAGAGAGAGAGAGAGAGAGACGAATCTACATGTGAGGTTTTATTCATAACGTTGTTTTAGATAAAGACTAAAAAGGACAGAGAAAAGAGAGAGAGAGAGAGAGAGAGAGAGAGAGAGAGAGAGAGAGAGAGAGAGAGAGAGAGAGACGAATCTACGTGTGAGGTTTTATTCATAACGTTGTTTTTCTTTTCTTTTTGTTATTCAAGTTATCTAACGCAATTCTCATATCGATTTATCGTCAGAAATCTGATTTTCTGTTTGTTGATGCTGATTTATTAGTTGTTTCGGGCTCATAAATATTTCTATCAATATGTTCTTAGCTTTATTATTTTACGCTTAGGTTACTGATATTTACTTCTGCTAACGAAGTTGGAAGGAGGTTATGTTTTACCTCTTGTTTGTGTTTATGAACAGCTTCCTGGCCACAATTCTAATCGTAGAGTAATGAAACTTGCAGGGATTAACTGTTATTTAAATGGCTGGAAATGATTAAATTTTGGAAGGTCAAGGTAACGGTTAAGCAAAATGTCCAATTCATGTAATCAGCCATAAGTTTGGACATCATTGTCACAGACTTAACACTTGATTAATATTTGAGTGTATGAAAATCCCCGCCAATTAATATTATTATTATTATCATTATTACTTCCTAAAAAACAACCCTGATTGGAAAAGCAGGATGCTATAAGCCCATAGGCTCCTCATAGAATAGAGAAACTTTTACGGATTAATTGTTATATTGAGACGTGGAAGCGATTCAATTTTGAAAGGCCTAGGTCAAAGGTCAAAGGTCAAGGTCGAACAAATAGTCTACACTCTTGGCTTTTCTAGTTGATATTGTTCCTCTCATGTAATCTGCTGATGTTCCTATTTTTGCTTCTTTTCTTCCAATCAGTGGTTATTCTTTCTACTGTTATTACTGCGCCTACACCCCGCCGCCCACATTCACTCTCGTTGACGATACCTTACTGTTACCGCTGTTCTTTACACATATACTGTATGTGGTGGCCTATTGGAAACGTCCCTACCTAGCTTTCGCCGGACTGGGGTTCGAGTCCCGCTCAAGCTCGAAAGTTTCTTGTCGTGTCTGCAACTCACCATCCTTGTAAGATAGGGATGGGAGGGGGGGGGGTTGTGGGAGCCTATATGTATCCCTGCGGAGTCATCAATAGCCAATGACTGGCCCTCCCTGGTCCTAGTTTGGATGGAGAACGGGGCGCTAATCATAAGTATATATGGTCACTCTATAGGGCATTGTCCTACTATAGTCCATTTCTTTTAGCGAGGCATATTTATACCGACTCGCAGCGGTGCCCTTTTAGCTCGGAAAAGTTTCCTGGTAGCTGATTGGTTAGAATTATCTTGTCCAATCGATCAGCGATCAGGAAACATTTCCGTACTAAAAGGACACCGTTGCGAGTCGGTGCAAATATGTCTCGCTAAAAGAAATGGACTATAGCTAGGTCTTTATCACTAGCCCTTGCCTCTGCCATTCATAAGCCGCCTTTACAGCAATCGGTGATAATGCTCTTATTGCTAATAATGATTTTGCAGTTTCGGGTGACACCCACTACCCACCCCTCATCCTTCAATTGTAAGTGTAAACAAAAAAAATAAATAATGAACACAATACTTGCGCAAACAGATGACGTCAGACTCAAGCAATTCGATAAAAAGCAATGATTGCGCAACGAGAGGGCAAACGCCTATGAGGGTACGAATAACAGTTAAAGAGATAAGATGCTTTTGCAATATCATTGTTCAGAGAGTATGTGTGTATGTCTGTGACGCTTAAGATTATACGGCGATTAAATCTACCTGTTCTTGTGACGGCAAAGTTATAGATATCTTTAAGAATAAGTAATATTTGATGCATTATTATCATCATTATTATTATTTTTCATTATTATTATTAATTACTTTTAATTATCATCAATTATTATTATTATTATTATTATTATTATTATTATTATTATTATTATTACCTACGAAGCTACAACCCTAGTTGGAAAAGCAGGATGATATAAGCCCCGGAGAACCAATAGGGAAAATAGCCCAGTGAGGAAAGGGAACAAGGAAAAATAAAATATTTTAAACACAGTAACAACATTGAAATAAATATCTCCTACATAAACTATAAAAAAAAAAATATTAACAAAACAAGAGGAAGAGAAATAAGATCGAAGTGTGCCCTAGTGTGCATTAAGGGTTTCAAATATTTGTCACGATATTGTGATGACAAACATTTGTAACACTAAAACTTATAACTTTGTCACTGGAGGTTAGAAGTTTTGTGGTTCTGAAGGTTATTCATGTTTGAAAACAATTATCAAAATTATTGTAAAGTCTTTGTATTAATTGAAGTCTAAAGCAATTGTATTGTACCAACCGTGTAACACACGATCGTACATAGAACATGTTGTGCTTGTATCTTCGCTCTTCCCTCGCACTAAAAAGAACCAGAATAAACATGAGATTCTGTATATAAAGGAGAGTGTTCTATAATAAACTCACTCAGTTGCTTTCAACCTGCCTTTGAGTCACAGCCTCCTCTCGGCCCGTCATAGTATTCATACAATTAGAGCTTATATGAAAGTGAAGTTTCTAGACGTATAAAGCGCAAAACATAATATACTATATAAGACTGTACCTCTAAAGATTATAAACGCCTTATATTAG
The DNA here is from genome assembly GCF_036898095.1 of Palaemon carinicauda. Lineage (NCBI taxonomy): Eukaryota > Metazoa > Arthropoda > Malacostraca > Decapoda > Palaemonidae > Palaemon > Palaemon carinicauda. The sequence continues at coordinate 296,115,140 of NC_090725.1, read as the reverse complement.
AGGCAATAAGATCTTATAACTTCAAACGCTATCATTTTTTATACAGAAACAAGGTTAAAATTCTTATGGAAACGTTTACACTTGAAACTGATTTGAGGGTTTCTCACATAAAAGCTCCCCAAGATAGATTAGTTCACCAAACGTTCATCTGGGCTCCACAAGGAACTAGAAGAGTTGGAAGACCCCGGCCTACATGGCTGAAGACTATGAAGCGCGAAGTAGGAGATGATGACAGGAGAAGTATTCAATTAAAAGCTCAAGATAGAGACGACTGGCGAAATCTAACCGAGGCCCTTTGCGTCAATAGGCGTAGGAGGAGATGATGATGAATGGTTAAATGCGTATGAAAGTTCAAGTTAAATTAAGAGACTAAAGACTACTAGTATGTGATGGTGTAAAGAAACGTTTACGAGTTGTTGTGAGTTCTAAA
>NC_090725.1:296102210-296109710 GCF_036898095.1 Palaemon carinicauda | reverse complement strand
TCAGTGGCTACTTTCCTCTTGGTAAGGGTAGAAGATCTTCTAGAAGGACACTCCTAAATCAAACCATTGTTTTCTGTCTCTGTACCATGGTCTTTCACTGTCTTGGGGTAGAGTTCTCTTGCTTAAGGGTACACTATTCTACCTTACTTCTCTTTCTCTTGTTTTTTAAAGTTTTTATAGTTTATATATGAAATATTTATTTTAATGTTGTTGCTGTTCTTAATATTTTAATTATTAATTACTTCTCTAGTAGTTTCGTTATTCCCTTTCCTCTCCGAGTTATTTTCCCTGTTGGAGCCCTCGGACTTATCGCATCCTGCTTTTCGAACTAGGGTTGTAGCTTAGCAAGTGAGAATGATAATAATAACCAAACAGCCCAATGAGTCAAGCTCGAATTACAGAGCTGGCCAGTAAGTGGTACAAAAGTTGCGGTGGCCTATGTGGTAACCTCCCTGACTAGTGATTGCCAGACTAGGGTTTGATTCCCTAACAAACTCGTTAGTTCTTTTGGTTGCGGCAACCTGACCATCCTTGAAAGCTAAGTATTGGGGTTTGGGGAGCCTATAAATCTATTTGATGAGTGATCGGCAGTCATTACCTTGTTCCTAGCTTGAGTGGAGAGGGGACTTGGGCGCTGATCATATGTATATATGGTCAGTATCTAGGGCATTATCCTGCGTGATAGGGCAATGTCACTGTCCCTTGCCTCTGCCATTCATGAGCGACCTTTAAACCTTGAAGAGGAATCTCCAGGTGAGGGAATGCCTCTTAAATAGCAGATGAACCTTTCTAGAGGTCAACAGGTAACCCATACATCAGGTCAGCCTTAGTGAGGACTGCTGCTAAGGTGACAGTGAGTGTTGCAACCTGAACATTGTTGTTATAGGAAGACCCAGAGGTTTAAGAGGCAGACCACCTACTGAATCCTTGGGACCTCATGATGAGTAAAGGCTCCTAAACCGTAGATAAGCATCTTGAGGTCAATGGCAACTATACTTTCACTCCTCTGGGAAGGATGATAAAAAAATACCTTCACATTTATAGTGTGACGATTTTGCAAAACGATATTTTCAAGTTTTGAACGTGTATGGGAGTGGAATAGAAGTTGATTTGTTTAAAAGGAAAAGGCCGAATATTTTAGCCCTGGGTAAAGGGACAATGTATGAAGGAGCGAAGACAAATTTTAAGTGTAGATCTTCAAAGGAAATAGTGCTTGTGGACTCGGGAAGAGTCTGGAGATGTATGATAAAATAAAAACCCTCAATTTGACGACTGTTAGTTTGGTTAAGATTAAATCAAGCAAGAGTGAGTATAAGCTGTATTAGTGTGTGTGCGTGTCTATATATATATATATATATATATATATATATATATATATATATATATATATATATATATATATATATATATATATATATACACACATATATATATATATATATATATATATATATATATATATATATATATATATATATATACATATATATATATATATATATATATATATATATATATATATATATATATATAGGGTTTGACTCTGGTTAAGGATGAAAAAAGTAGACCTATGAGTGCTAAAGTAATCCACTTTAGGGTTGTGGTGGCCCATTTGGTAACGTCCCTGACTGCTAATCGCTAAACTGCGGTTCGATTCCCGCTTAAACTCGTTAGTTTCTTTGGTCGCTGCAACATTACCATCCTTGTGAGCCTGATGGGGGTTTGGGAGAGCATATAGATCTATCTGCTGAGTCATCAGCAGCCATTAACGGGCCCTACTTGGCCCTAGCATGGGTGGAGTGGGGGCTTCGCCGCTAATCATATATATATATATATATATATATATATATATATATATATATATAATATATATATATATATATATATATATATATATATATATATATATATATATATATGGTCAGTCTCCATGGCATTCTCCTGCTCGATAGAGCATTGTTACTGTCCCTTATCTCTGCCATTCATGAGTAACCTTTGAACTTACTATAGAGCCTCACTGCAAACATAAGATACAGGTAATAGCTGAGGTAAGTTAACATTTAGAATCTAGATCGTAATATTTTCAATACAGCAAATAACCCAAAAATAAAAACACGTGCGCCGATTTATTAGAGCGTAGCTAAGTGTGATAGAAGAGACTGAGACAGAGAAAACTTTACATCGTTAATACAATTGTCACACAGAACTCATAAAAATAGATCTACGTAAAATGTATATGTGGAGTTATTCAAAGGCTCTATTCATTTCCAAACGTCCCGCCAAAAAAAAAAAAAAAAAAAAAAAAAAAAAAAAAAACTGTAAAAAAGAAAAATTCCATTTTCTTCGCGTGATCAGGGCACTATCTATGGGAGACTGATAAATCGGTGAGATAAAGGCAGTGAAAACAAGATGAAAGGGGACGAAGAGTGTCAAATTTCCTAGCAACTCATCACGGTGGGTTAGCTTATAGTTTGCTGTTGCATGGGATAAAAATTGTCTGAAATAGCTCTAGTCTTCCCAGTTGATACAAATATATAGGTGTCGTATTCCACAAATTTATCATCGATATACTCGAAACACAAAAGAAAAGAAACTTATACTGACATTACGTATCTATGTGTGAAAAATGATTGTTTTAAGAGTCAAATATCATCGGGAAGAAATTTAAAAATCTACTACTCCTGACGGGAGGAAGTATACGTTACATTCCCCACCCCCAACCCCCACCCCAAAAGGGGGGGGGGTAATATTTTCTAAACATGGAGCTTGACAAATGTTTTGGCAACAGATCTACTCACACACACATATACACACACACACATATACATATATACATACATACATACATACATATATATATATATATATATATATATATATATATATATATATATATATATATATATATATATATATATATATATATATATAACTTATCTTCACCAGAGGATTCTTGCCCTTTCGAAATAGGTATCATTAAAAAAATACAACCATCCGAATCTCAACCAATCTGTAGAAGAGTTTATGGCCATGTCTTTTCTTGATTCCAAGCTACCCTATTTCAAACAAACAGTTCATTTCAAAAGCTGTAATCATTATAATTTCGTTTGTTTTCAACATTTATTTTCCACTTCCATAGCAGAGTTAGCCAAACAATCCTTTCTTTCCTTCCTACCTTGGCCATTCGAAGAATCTTACTAATCTTTGCACACACACACACACTCATAACTTTCTTATTTTCCCTTTATGTAACTCGTATCCTCTCGCATTTAACCCCCATCCCTCAAGTTTACTAAAAATTACTTGTAAAACCCCATACTTTTTTCAACCCTCCATATAAACATCAATTGTCCCATCTTACTGGTTTCCAAGCACATCCATTACCCTACTATTCCTTAATTATTTCATGAACCTTCTCTTCTAACAAAAACCCAAATTCTTTCACCATCTTTTGCAGTTTCTCCTAACATGTGTCAAATTACCAGATCTACATCCACTGTCTTTTCTTAGATCTCTCATCTCATTCTAACCATAAAGATGTTGAACAGACTCTTGATTCCGGAAATCTTTCACAAAAAACAGTCACTTTCCTGACTTCATACTTTAACATATGATTCACTTTCATCATAAAAACATGACTCTCTACAACATATCACCTATACACTACAATTGTTTTTTTTTTTTTTTTTACTCATAATTCTATGGACTTTATATAAACTATTTCCCTTTTACTTTCAAACTTCTCTCCAAACTATTACATAACCATCTCGAGATCTATGCACCCTTATCCTTGCTCAAACCCAAGTTGATGTTAACCAATCAGTTCTTTGGTCACGCGTCTTTCTTTCACAATCAAAATCCTATCATACTCTCACATGATGTACTAAACAACGGATGTCTCCTTAATATTTACACACACACAAAATACACATACAAAAACACTCGCGTGTATATATATATATATATATATATACATATATATATATACACATATATACTCAAGTACAAATTAACGTTGAGGCGTCAATAGGCGTAGGAGGAGATGATGATGATGATGATGATCAATAAACGTCTATATATACAAACACACACTTGTGAGGTCACATCTATATTCATACGATAGTTGTTGAATCATAAATTAAACGTTTAAAGCCCAATAAAAAAAAACTTTCCCAAATTCAATAGTTTTATATATCTCACTAAACATACACAATACACGAATACTCTACTTTTTAAAATGAGACATCCAATAGTCATGGGAAAGGACACTACACGAGGGAAAAACCACTCTTAGTACTGTATGTACAATACAGTTTATAAAATCGAAACATTTACTTAAATAAAATTGTGTTTAAACCACACTTGACATTACATTCAGTAATAATTAACTTTCCAAACTATTCCTTAGCATGTTTAGTTAGCTAACTGTCCTCACACTTCTTTCACCCATGTTTCCTATCAGCTAAAAAACTTATATAACATTTAGAAATCTGTCAAATTGTTAACTTAACCAAATTAATTCCTATTCAGGACATGTAAGGCGCATAATCAACTACAACTCTTAACATGTATATAAAAATAATTCCAAGGATGAATACATTCCTAAACAATATCAATTCAGATTCAATGACCTGAAGTCGACTCGAAGTCAGGCTTTCACCACGGACATGGAATAGCGCCATGAAATACACGCAAGGTTAATGACGTCAAAATCTAGGTCATGATTCAAGAAAAGCACAGACACAAGGAAACAAAGAAGCGCACAGAAAACGTTTCTGAGGTAAATGGTGGAAGGGTAACTCGCGAAAAGAAAGATAAAAAAAAAGCAAAGGATAATCAACTTTTATCACAACCTATCCCCTTCCCTACACACACTTGAGAGGGGAAGGAGAAACACACGAATGAATGAGGGACTCTGAAGGACTTGAGGGGAGTGTGGGTGGGTCCTCTGAGAATAAGGAATGTCTCTCTCTCTCCTCTCTCCTCTCTCTCTCTCTCTCTCTCTCTCTCTCTCTCTCTCTCTCTCTCATCTCTTTTCTCCCCTCTCCACTGATAACGCAAGACGCCGCCCAGATAAAGCGTTGATAAGGTCTGCGATAAGGCACTACGCTTCGCAACTTCTACTGCCACTAGGAAGGAAAAGAAGAGAGAGAGAGAGAGAGAGAGAGAGAGAGAGAGAGAGAGAGAGAGAGAGAGAGAGAGAGAGAGAGAGAGGACTAAGCCAAGAAAGTCGGAAAAGTGTGGGGGGGGGGGAGTAATAAATACGATAAGGTTGATATGAAGGTTGATAACATCTATCAACTTTCCGCTCTCCTGCCCACCTCTACCAACACAAGGCGATTCTTTGTGCGAACGACTGAATATAATTGGATAAGGAAGAATGAGTTTGGGGTGTGAATAATAAAAATAATAATAAAATAATAATAATAATAATAATAATAATAATAATAATAATAATAATAATAATAATAATAATGATAATTATTATTATTATTATTATTATTATTATTATTATTATTATTATTATTATTATTATAACAACAACAACAACAACAACAACAATAATAATAATAATAATAATAATAACAACAACAACGACAATAATAATAATAATAATAATAATAATAATAATAATAATAATAACAAGGACATGGTCCTCGTAGAGGACATACCTCCGCCAAGGTGAACTTGACCTTCACGTGACCTTGACCTTCAGGTGACCTTGACCTTCACGTGACCTTGACCTTCACGTGACCTTGACCTTCAAGTGACCTGCTTGACTTTTGACCTTCAAGTGATCTTTGTTCATTTGCCACTGATACTTAATATGACATTGATATAATGCACCAATATGACCTTGACCTTTGACCTTTATAAATTTGAACATCACCCATGGGTTGCGCCTGGACTAGGACTTCCCTGTTGGCTTATGCAAAAGTCAGTGCTTTATTTCTGTCTCTTGATATGGCCACTTATGTCATAGTGACACCAGTGACCCCTGTGACCTTGACCTTGGGGTGACCTTGACCAAAATTTAATCAGTTCTTCCATACACATTGGGGAACTACTTGGCCAAGTTTGAAGTGATTCCGTGTAGAAATGTGGCCTCTACGTTGTCCACAGACAGACAGACAAACAAACAAACAAACAAACAAACAAACAAACCGAACCGAAAACAATACCTCCTGGCGGAGGTAAAAATCATCATCATCCTAAAAAAGGAAAAATTTATCATTTATTTACAACCAATATTAATTTTATCATATAACAAGAGTAGTTATAAATTGTAATATTAATGATGAAAAAACAACAAAATATAAATAGTGTTGATACAAAGAAAACTAAAAATGACTGGTTTAGAAGACGTAACAATCACAACAAAAAATAAATATGCGCCATCAACACAAACTAAAATAAACAATAACGCATTCAGTACATTTACGAGCAGGAGAGTGTATTACACAACAATTCCAACAACGGATAAGGACTTTCCAAAACAACCAGCAAATAACTCAGTAATATTCAAATATTGGTACACAAAGTCTGCAGTGAAAGATGTACGCAAACAGCGGAATGAATAAAGATAGTATATCATTTACACGGAAAGGTACATAAAAGAGGAAACAGAGAACGTGAATGTGTATGTAATAAACACAAATATACCAATGAGTGTATGTATGTGTGTGGATATTAGTTAATATTCCTAACACAGATAATGTGAATACCAAGTCATAATATCGTCATGCTCAGGCATTGACAGACACATCACTACTCGGTTTCTCCAAGTAAGGAGAGTGAGTAGTCATACCTCAGTGAGAGGGGCTACCTCTAGATGTACACTGTGTGAATATCTGATTATTTAGCCGTCATTTTTGACGGATTGCGTACAATATTATATGTATACATACAAAAGAAATGATAACGAAGGGTGCGACACGATATTGTGTGCCCGTATGTATGTATGTATGTATGTATGTATGTATGTATGTATGTATATATATATATATATATATATATATATATATATATATATATATATATATATATATATATATATATATATATATATATATATATTATCACCACCTATTTTTCGATTCCCTCAATGTAAATACCAAAAAGTATAAAACCCCTAACTAACGCCTTCACCTTCACTTGACCCAAACCGAACTCGTCTCGACTGAAGATAAACACGACACTGTTCGATGGAGGACATTTTTGAGCCAATGTAAACAAACTTTATCGCGTGTCAGGGGAATCAACGCGGAGCCGGCGATGATTCCATCCGGTGGCTCTCGATGTCTTGTCACTGATCTCGGGCAATTTCCATCACCGCAACCCTTGATCATTAAGACCAGTAACGATCGGCGGCTAAAAATAAAGTCAGGCCACTTCACTTTTGCCGTTATCGAGCTCAGTAACACGATAAGGGAGTTCAGATAAGCGCCAAGTAACATCAATTTCTTTATTTTTTTTTTTTTCGATCGCATTCTGAGGGCA
>NC_090725.1:296081720-296084220 GCF_036898095.1 Palaemon carinicauda | reverse complement strand
GCAAAAACGTTGTTTTTTATTATATTTTTCATAATCTTTTCTTCTTCGTTGTAGTTTACGCTCATAATGCCTTTATAGTAAAGATTTATTTTTGCTGGCGTGTTGGTATCATTAGGGCCTTCATTCTGGTACCATTTCTCGATTTCTTTTTTAATTTGCCGATTAATGTCCTTATTCGTGAAGCCATTGTTCACCAGAATTTTAGTAACTCTGTCAAGTTCCTCGTGGGTGCCTCTCCACGAAGAACAGTGAGAAATGGCTCTCCGAATAAAAGCCTTAATGGTGGCAGTTTTATACCGACTAGGGCACTCGCTGTCACCATTCAGACATAGGCCGAGATTCGTTGGTTTTACGTACACCGAGGTACTAAAACTATCATTGCTTGTTTCTACAAGGACATCAAGGAAGGGGAGACGTCCTTGGAGGCTGTGCTCTAGGGTGAACCTGAGCGAGCTGCATTCCTCGAAAATTCGGCGAAGTTCTTCTATGCTCTCCTGATTGGCCGTTTTTATGAAAGTATCGTCAATGTAGCGTACATAGAGGTCTGGTTTACTGATTTTTCGAAAAACTCTCTCCTCGACTACTCCCATATAAAAATTAGCAAAGAGGACGCCTAAAGGGGACCCCATAGCGACTCCATCTTTCTGAATAAATATATGGCCCTTATGGGTAGTGAAAGGGGCTTTCTTGGTGCATATTTCTAATAGTGCACGGAGAGAGGCCTCGGGGATGTTGAGGGTGGGTGTCGTTGTATCCCTATAAACTCTGTCCATTATGAATTTTATTGTTTCATTCACGGGGAACGTTAGTAAATAGGGACTCGACATCCATGGAGGCAATAACTCCGTCACTTGTGGAATTTCTCAGTTTTTCTAGGAATTCTGCTGATGATGTCACACAATATTTATTGGGGATATAGGGGTGTGAGTAAGGTGTTCAGTCTCTTAGCAAGCTGGTATGTAGGGGCAGGCACTGGCTGATAATAGGCCTGAGAGGGTTCCCTTGCTTGTGCGTTTTTACATTTCCGTATAAGTAGCCGAGCCCAAAATCACCTGAAATAGGTGGCAAATGGACGGCGTTGGTGGCAGCATTAATGGTTTGTATAATGCTGTTTGCTTCCCTCTTGATATCCTCAGTGGGGGTTGCGGGACAATCGTTCAAATTTTTGAGGTATCAGCCAAAATTTGATCTAGTTTCTCATGGTACTCCTCTGTATTTATGAGAACGAAGGCGGCAGTTTTATCTGCACGGCGTACAGTGATGCCTTCTTGCAATCTAAGAGCCTTGGCAGCATCTCTCATCTCCTTCGTGACAATCCCACTCCGGTATTGGCCACGGTCAGTGAGGGCTTCTGCCAAGAGTAGGGGTTGGAGGGCATCAGTCGTCCGTAGGGCACCTCTACGTTCATTTTCTTGTATGGTGTCAAGGAGGAGCTCGATTTCCAATCTCTTGTCAGTCGGTCTTGGTTTGGTCATGTAGTGGCAATTAAGGCCTAAACATAATATTTCTTCTTGAGCAGGCGTGGGAACGTAATTGGTGAGATTTACATACTCTTGCCTCTTTTCTGGGATCCTAAGTTTGCCTCCATTGATATTAATGAGTTTTCTTATTACAGTTTTGGTCCGATTTCGTTGGTCTTTCTCTTTTAGTTTATTAAGGAGGTAAGAGATATTTTCTGGGTAGGTAAGGTGATTCCTTTGTTGATCATTATCATCAGGTTGCCTTTCATCACTTTCTTCAATAATACTGTGGTCTAGATTGTCTTGTTCCTCTCTCACAATGTATTCCGGGACCTCTCCAGAAGGGCGTGCTTGATCAATGGCGATGTTCTGGATTTCAGCCCATTCATTCTGCAGACGAGCAAGGCGTGCATATAGATCTTTCTTTTCATGCAGTTTAGTATCCAATTGCCGGCGAAGGAGAGATCTCCTGAAAGCACTAGTCCGCGGGTCATTACGTGCTGAGGGGTCATGCAGTCTAAAATTTGTATATTTTGGGAGTAGACCCTCTTTTAAGCAGGTTTTATTAAAAGTGATTGCTGCCTCAGTGGCGTTAATCTTGTAATTAACTTTTTCTATTGTTCTTATTATACTGTTTTATACTTTGTACATATTATCTGTACTTTTACAATGTGTTGTGATATATTAAAGACAAATTGTGAATGATATGGTCTTCATCACCTTCCTATTGATATGTCCCTTTCCCAGTTACTGACGGATTGTTCAAATGAAGAGAAGAAGATAATAAGAACAATAGAAAAAGTTAATTACAAGATTAACGCCACTGAGGCAGCAATCACTTTTAATAAAACCTGCTTAAAAGAGGGTCTACTCCCAAAATATAATAATAATAATAATAATAATAATAATAATAATAATAATAATAATAATAATAATAATAATAATAATAATAATAATGATAATAATAAAAATAATAATAATAATAATAATAATAATAATAATAATAATAATAATAATAATAATAATAATAATAATAATAA
>NC_090725.1:296054164-296059164 GCF_036898095.1 Palaemon carinicauda | reverse complement strand
GCAACAAAAAAATATAATTATGTGTCATGCACATTATAACTCATCAAGAGTATTACTCATTTGTAATCAGTATCAATAAACATTTGTAAAACATCATTATGGTACCTTATTTACTCATCAATATCATCATGATAAATCATTGTTAATTAATAGCATCAAAAGAAATATTTCTCACCTTCTTCATAAAAATAATGAGTAAAACCAAAAACTCAAACATATCAATGTCTTAAATCATCAAACATCATATTCAATACATAACAAAATCATGTTTATAAATTTGAATCTTATTTGCACCTTGTCTGCGTATTATTTTTATCTCAAGAACTTCAATTCTCAACTATATATATCGTATTCAGAAGGATATTCATAAAATTCAAGTGACAGGAACTTACATTTCAATGTTAAAACTTTTCTTTAAAGAAACCAATTGCAGACTGTCTCAATTAAAACTCCTTATTTATCCTTTCTTCAAGGATTCATCTACTACACAGGCATAAAAATCAATTCGTGTGTTTCCACACACACTCTTTTTTTTAACTTCAAAATGAAAGGTTTAATTATCGTAATTCATCATACGTACTTAATTGTTCACTATTACCTGCATAATGGGCCTAAAATATCCCTTTGAGACATTCAACTTCAAAGTTCATTATTGGTGCACATCTTATCTTTTAATCACTTAAATCTTTCTTTCTTCATAATTATTTAAGTTAACTTAATCATCATCGAAACAATAAAATTCATTGTATACATGCATGTTTATCATTGTTACACGTGTTACACCAAAAAAAAAAATATCAATCAATGCATCGCCTATAAAATGCAGTAATAATTCTTTTGCTCTAATGGCAACATTATTTATTCAAACTTGCAAACAAAATCAATACATTTGTAAATATGCAATCACCTATGGGTTCATATTTCACCTGTCTTCATTACCCATAACTTTATCAAAAACATTTCATGTTAGTTTGCAACTCAATACTCTCTGTGGTCCCTTAATTTAATTGTTTGGAGACATTTATGATTTGGACCTTCTTTGTTGATTACGGAATACATATTCAAATTCTAGGATAACACACTTTACATAATTAAAAGATTTCATTCTTTTGTTACCCTCAATATTTGTATGAGTGCCCAGATATTTTCATTTCATTTCCCAAGGAGTTTAGTAGTCTTTCTTAAATCTACCTAATAAAAAATCTGTTTTCCATATACCGAGTTATTTCAAAGTAAATTCGTTCTCTTTAAGTAATTGTTATTAGGCTTCTATGTTGGTCTATATATAGTTCGCAGGACATCCTCAACCCCTTGCTATTATTTTATTTGCCCCCCTTTCTCTATTTGAACTTGACTTATCATGGCTTATTTCACCCTTCTTACTACAAGAAAAATATTGCACAGTTTTCATTAATCTCTAGTAACTTCGGGAGCCTTTCCCAAGAGAATATCTATAGACACGAATGTCTAGTTATTTATCCTGGTCTCAAATTATTCTGTTACAGACTCACCAACCATTTCTTTGTTAAATCAAATTCTATGTAGACCAGTATGTTTTTATCATTTGTCAAGTTCTGGGAACAGAGTCCCTGGTAGTCCGTTGGTACCACCACTATGGGATTGAGAAAATGCAATCGTAATTTCTAAAGGATTCTTACCCTTATATGACTTTTATACTTCTTATATGTAGGCTTTAATTTTACAATCTGAAACATCTATCTTAGGTCAAAAATTAATTCATCATCAAATGCAGTCTTTGATTACTGGATGTCCTACTAACTTGAGCATGAGTTTTTTGTTAGTATTTTGTTAGTATGTCAGGAATTTCTATTCATGAACAAGTATTTCTCCCTATTCTTTGTATGTATTCCTTTAAGCAATATGCCATCCTGTTATATGATTCCTATTTTTGGGAGTAATTCATCTACAACATTTCTATTAACCTTTGGTTTCTCTTGTTCTATTTTAATTCTTCCTATTTCTAGGTCTCCTGCCTGACAACTGAAACAAAATATTGGTAGTTATATTTCCTTTTAACATCTTCCTGTCCTTTTAAGTAATCTTTCTTTTATCATCATAAACCTACCAATAAAGTGATTTATCCTGGACAAACATCCAGTACTTTAAGGCTCCAAAGATTCCTTTTATTCTTTCATCCACAATAGTCCTTCTTGGACTGTAAAATCACAATCATTCTTACGAGCAATAAGCACATATACTCTATGCCCTAAACAAATTTTTAAACTTCTCTAGACCATTATTTGGATAATCTATCCTACTCGGTTATTTTTCCTTCAATTTAAGACTACTCTCTGGATACATTACCCTTCTTCGGGTTTTACCCTTTTAATGAGACATTTCTTTTTATATTTATGAGGCTTCACACATTATTTTTATAACTCCTGGTTAAGAGATCGGGTTAAGGTAATGTAGGATCAAAATTCATTTCTCTTCATTATTTATAGCCTTCTATTTCATTTGCACACTACATATTTTTAGGTTAACTTTATTTTAAGGCTTGGGTAATTTAGCAAATACTGCTTATTATCCCTAAGATCCTATCATTCCAAAAAAAAATCTTTTACATCTGTCAAATCTTAGTGGAGCAGGATTTCCACTGTAACCCTTATTTCTCTACATATCTTAAATCTATCTACTCTTTTTACTTACCCTATTCAAATCTAGGGATGGGTCACTCTTTAATCTGGTTCTTTATCCTGCTATTCTCCCTATTCTAGACTAGTTTTATTATTTTTATGGCTCTATATTCTTACTAAACTTAGTAACATCATTCTATAGGCTTATTCATTCTGTCTCCAAATTCTAGATCATCATTCTGTCAATAGTTAGAGGAGCTGAGTGAGCCCGTCGACTTCACTCTAATTTCTAACATTCTTTGAAATGTTAATAGCCATGAATGGCTTGTATTCTTTGACCATGGTACTTACAATATTTTACTCCTCAATAATCGAGCCAAACATTATTTATTTATCGGGATAGACATGTCATTTATATTCTACTTATGATGATCTACTAGTCTAACTTCTATCCTCATTGGGTAATATATCTCGGGAGATTTATAAGGAGTCTTATTGATTCATTTTAACACTTACCGTGTTCGTTAGGGGGCGTTGGCTGATAGGTAATATTTCATGATTCATACCGGTATTTAAAAAGTTTTAATAAGTTTTTGACAGTTTCTCTGGGCAGGTTCTGGCGCCGATGTTTCTATTCTTTTCTGCCTAACCTATCGCCTGAAATGGCTAATCTCTGCCTATTTCTCATCTATCCCTATTTCTATGCTCCTTATGGTAAATTTTTGCCCCTTTCTGATTACCTAACTGTAATCTCTACTCCTTTATTTTAGAAGTCATTACCCGTCATTCAGATGAGTTATTTTATCCGGAGTAGTATTAATTATTTAGTGTGCTTGTATTTTCCTTCATCTGAAATTCATTCTTGTCTGTTTGACAGACTCTGGCATCCTATTTTTAGTTAACCTATCTTCTTTATCTCTGCGGGTTATTTTTATTTAGGCATCATTATGACTTCTCTAGCTAAATTCTAGCTTTTTATATTTTCAGTACTGATCAGACTTTATTTATTTAATAGCATCATAGCTCATTTATTATTCATATGCCTATATCTTCATCTTAAATCTTTGTGCCTAACAACAACACATTTCTTTTAATTCTATAAGCCTATAGCTTCAATTGCCTATGACATTTATTTCTTGGAATTCCCTTTTTATTTAGGCTATTCTATTTTATTCACTGTATTTCTGTCGACATTCTATTTTATTTATATGGCGCCTGTCACATATTGACAAGGAGTATATCTATTCTTGGCTACTCTTCCTATTTCTCAACTTTATTTCTCCTTGTCTTTTTAATCAATTTTCATTTCCCTTTCTTAGTCTGGAGTCTGTTTCTCCTGTCAAATTCGTCTCCTACAAAGTGGCCAGTTTTGTAAAAGACTTGTCTTTGACAAGTAAAATCATACCCTGACTATCTCTTTTTATTTTAAGCCTGCACTTCTCACAAATAAAATTTATACTTCATCAGTGTATCGTTTTTGAACGATATCTAAAGGCTCTATTGGGAAATGTTACTTTAAAAAAAATGACATCTTTATTCATCATTTGGCACATTTTTTGCATTTAATTCTTTACCTAACCTGACGGTTCATACCCCGTGATTTTTACTTGTTTGCATTTCATTTCTGCATATCATTTTATTTTCACCCTTAAAATTTGGAAGCAGGTATTTCTTAATATTCTATCATTGTATTGCATCCTAGTATATCAACTATATTTGCCAGAGTCTCTATAAGATAAAATAGTCACTTGCAACGTGGATGTACCTCCGCTACATATGCCTATCTTTCCTATATAAAATTTTTCGTCTTCCTGACTTCCTTTCTATCCGGCTAACTAATTTTAATTCTTTTCTTTTCACTATTTGGAGGATTTGTATTTCACTTTCTTTGTGCCGGAGGGCTTTCTGAGAAGTGTCTTTGTTTAATTTCATGATGGGGTTCTTTATCTCTGTGCCTGCCTTTCTCCCTGTATGTTTTCCCTTTTTCATTATTTTACCTGATTTCTATCCCCTTTTTATGTAATCTTTCCCTATACCTAAATGTGTCATCTTTATTTCTTTAAACTGTCTTTGACCTAAATTTCTGCCCATTATTCTATTTAACTCTAGGGTAATTTTTACGCCTCGTTCCAGTCTGTTGTTCTAACTTCCCTGCATCTATTTAAATTACTCAAAATTTCTCTGGTAGGATTTTGTGGCTATTAGTCCCTTAGGATTTTTCTTCCTGATTTCCTATCATTTTGCTATTTTCCCTTTTCTTTTTGTAAAACTCATATCTAGGATGCTATTTTTCAAATTTTTTAATGCCTCATTTATTTCTATATATAGGGAATTATCATTAGCAATAAACTTACCTTTAGCAAAGGAATCCTGTTCATTTTACTGTTGCTACGTGATCCTCCA
>NC_090725.1:296028727-296041164 GCF_036898095.1 Palaemon carinicauda | reverse complement strand
ATAGAGAGACATTGAAATAAAGAGAGAGAGAGAGAGAGAGAGAGAGAGAGAGAGAGAGAGAGAGAGAGAGAGAGAGAGAGAGACGAGAAAAATAAAATCAGAGTGAGGTGGTAGTTGAGAGGCACTGTTTGTGAAAAGTGCTGACATAAGCGATAAATTGGCCAAAACAACGCAATTGGAATGCGCGTCGGTTACCTTGCCGAGAAATCGGAAGTGACATATGTATGACGTCAGAAGAAGGGACCAATAGAACACAAGAAGAGTCACATGACGTGACGCAATTACAACGCCCTTGTTCTGGGATACTTAAGCAACAAGCGCATCGAGGAGGCTAGCTCTTCCCTACAAGTAACCGCGTTAAACGGTTGTCCCCTTCTCCCTCTCCCCCCGTCATGGGGGAGGCCCTTACCTCTGGTGCACAAAATGGGCTGCACTAACTAAACGTCAAGTTAACAAGATATTTTACAAAGACGGACAACGAAGGGACCGAGTTCCCTAACTGCCAACAAATTACCTTTCATCCGGGAGGTACGAGATTATCTTCGATGAAGGAGAAATTACCAAGAAATGTGTCCAAGAGAAGACACAGCTATGAAGAAGCGATCCCCAAACCGCATAAATAGAAGTCAAGTATTTCGCATCCCGAATGCGAAGTGGTAGCAGAAGTCTACGGTTGCAGCCTCCAAATCTTCCAGAAATTATATTGATCCAGTCTGTATTTAAAACCCATGTAGAAGATTACTGTAAAGCTAATGTACATCAAAGTTCCAGAAGTAAAGTTAAGGAACTATACGGCATTTTACCATCACCCACTTTCCTGAGGGTCTAGAATTAAATAATATTTTTGCACTGAAAGGATTGAAGAGATACTTTTATTTAATTAAAATAATATTAAAGTGGTGCTTAATGAAGGAAAAGAAAATGCCCAACAAAGCATTACAAATGGTGGCAGCTTAAATGGATAAAATGCCGTGATGATATTTTTTCAGTGCATATATTAATGACTAAATTCTTCCAGATACCAGTTGAACACCTTTGCAGAATAAACATCAAGAAACTCAGAAAAATAGTGAGGACGTGAGACGAAGCAAGAATCTAAACACAAGAAACCATTACCTAAGCGAAGAAGATGAAAACAAAAGGACAAGAAAGAAGAAATGTGAGTAAAAGAATCTCTCTCTTAAATAAGTCTCTCAGTTTAAAAGTGAAAAAAAAAAAAAAAAAAAAACTTGTCTCTCGTTTAAGAATAGGAATTTTTTTTTATTCGCTAGGGTTTCTTGAATGATGCATGAATTACTTTGTGTTTTTTTCTTGTGTAAAATAAGATGTATTATGATTTTTTTTAAGTGATGGTAATGATGTTAGCCCAAAGAATATATAAAAGTCAAGTATGATTTAGAATTACGCAAGTAGGTGAAAAATACAAACGAGCAACGTCCCATAAAAAAGTGAGTTTGATGAATTAACAAAAATTACTAACCCCGCTAACATGAATTCAGTAGGGAAATTAACACAGTTTTGTGGAAATATAGGTAGGAATAACCAAGATAAAAGAAGGTTATAGAAATATACCGTATGTAAGTGGTTAGCTGATATTGAAAGTAGAATAGTTAGTCTGAGAATAAACAATGAGACAGCAGAATTAAACAGGCTATGTTAACCGTGTATACAAATGTAAGTGATGCTCACATAACCTTGAATGGTAAGTAATTTAAAAATGCAGCAAATCTGAGTGAGTTTCAAAAATGATGTAGGCAATTATGGCAATCAGTCAAAGAGACAGACAGGTTAACAAATCTACGAAAGTTCCTATAGGTAAAATTATGAGGGTGGCTCGGTAAATGAATTTGCCACACAAATGGAGGATCACGTAGCAACAGTAAAAAGAACAGGATTCCTTTGCTAAAGGTAAGTTTATTGCTAATGATAATTCCCTATATATAGAAATAAATGAGGCATTAAAAAAAAAAAAAAATGTGAAAAATAGCATCCTAGATATGAGTTTTACGAAAAGGGAAAATAGCAAAATGATAGGAAATCAGGAAGAAAAATCCTAAGGGACTAATAGCCACAAAATCCTACCAGAGAAATTTTGAAGTAAATTAAATAGATGCAGGGAAGTTAGAACAGCAGACTGGAACGAGGCGCAAAAATTACCCTAGAGTTAAATAGAATAATGGGCAGAAATTTAGGTCAAAGACAGTTTAAAGAAATAAAGATGACACATTTAGGTCTAGGGAAAGATTACATAAAAAGGGGATAGAAATTAGGTAAAATAATGAAAAAGGGAAAACATACAGGGAGAAAGGCAGGCACAGAGATAAAGAACCCCATCATGAAATTAAACAAAGACACTTCTCAAAAAAAAAAAAAAAAAAAAAAAAAAAAAAAAAAAAAAAGCCCTCCGGCACAAAGAAAGTGAAATACAAATCCTCCAAATAGTGAAAAGAAAAGAATTAAAAATAGTTAGCCGGATAGAAAGGAAGTCAGGAAGACGAAAAATTTTATATAGGATAGATAGGCATATGTAGCGGAGGTACATCCACGTTGCAAGTGACTATTTTATCTTATAGAGACTCTGGCAAATATAGTTGATATACTAGGATGCAATACAGTGATAGAATATTGAGAATACCTGCTTCCAAAATTTAAGGGTGAAGATAAAATGATATGCAGAAATGAAATGCAAACAAGTAAAAATCAAGGGGTATGAACTGTCAGGTTAGGTAGAGAATTAAATGCCAAAATGTGCCAAATGATGAATAAAGTCATTTTTTTTTATTAGTAACATTTCCCGATAGAGCCTTAAGATATCGTTCAAAAACGATACGATGATGAAGTATGAATTTTGTTTGTGAGAAGTGCAGGCTTAAAATAAAGAAAAGAAAAAAATGAGATAGTCAGGGTATGATTCTACTTGTCAAAGACAAGTCTTTTACAAAACTGGCCACTTTGTAGGAGACGAATTTGACTTGAGAAACAGACTCCAGACTAAGAAAGGGAAATGGAAATTGATTAAAAAGACAAGGAGAAATAGGAAGAGTAGCCAAGAATAGATATACTCCTTGTCAATATATGACAGGCGCCATATAAATAAAATGTTATTTTTATTAATAAAATAAATTTTTGAATATACTTACCCGATAATCATGTAGCTGTCAACTCCGTTGCCCGACAGAATTCTATGGAGGGATACGCCAGCTATCACAATACTAGAAGGGGGTGTACTTACCAGCGCCACCTGTGGCCAGGTACTCAATCATTTGTTGTTGACACCTCCTCAATTATTCCTCGGTCCACTGGTTCTCTCTGGGGAGGAAAGGGAGGGTCGATTAAATCATGATTATCGGGTAAGTATATTCAAAAATTTATTTTATTAATAAAAATAACATTTTTCAATATTAAACTTACCCGATAATCATGTAGCTGATTCACACCCAGGGAGGTGGGTGAAAACCAGTGTACATGATTAAAGGATAGCTAAGTATCCCAAATTTCATATAACAGTTATCTCAAATAACAATGAAATAATAAGTACCTGGTAAGGAAGTCGAATAGAACCGTTACTCTGCCTTTTATTTAAAGTTCGTCTTCCTTACTGAGCGCAGCGTTCCTCTTGGAGGCTGAATCAACCCAAAGGTGCCAAAGTACAAGGGGTTGCAACCCTACTAAAGGACCTCTACCAAACCTTTAACCCAGGCGCTTCTCAAGAATGAATAGACCACCCGCCAAATCCAAGGATGCGGAAGGCTTCTTAGCCTACCGTAACAACCATAAAAACAACAATAAAAGTATTCAAGAGAAAGGTTAAAAAGGTTATGGGATTAAGGGAATGTAGTGGCTGAGCCCTCACCTACTACTGCACTCGCTGCTACGAATGGTCCCAGGGTGTAGCAGTTCTCGTAAAGAGACTGGACATCTTTCAGATAAAATGATGCAAACACTGACTTGCTCCTCCAATAGGTTGCATCCATAATGCTCTGCAGAGAACGGTTTTTATTAAAGGCCAACGAAGTAGCTACAGCTCTTACTTCGTGGGTCCTTACCTTCAGCAATGCAAGGTCTTCCTCCTTTAAGTGAGAATGTGCTTCTCTGATCAGAAGCCTTATATAGTACGAAAGCCCATTCTTGGACATGGGTCTCGAGGGTTTCTTGATGGCACACCATAAGGCTTCTGACTGTCCTCGAATAGGTTTAGACCTCTTCAGATAATATTTGAGAGCTCTGACAGGGCAAAGAACTCTCTCTAGTTCGTTACCTACCATGTTGGAGAGGCTAGGTATTTCGAACGATCTAGGCCAAGGACGTGAAGGAAGCTCGTTCTTTGCTAGGAATCCAAGCTGAAAAGAACATGTAGCTGATTCGGTTGTGAAACCAATGTTCTTGCTGAAGGCATGAACCTCACTGACTCTCTTAGCTGTTGCAAGGCAAACGAGAAAAGCAGTCTTGAGGGTAAGATCCTTGAAGGAAGCTGACTGGAGAGGTTCGAACCTAGATGTCATAAGGAACCTTAAGACTACGTCCAGATTCCAGCCTGGAGTGGAAAGACGACGTTCTTTAGACGTCTCAAAAGACTTGAGAATGTCTTGAAGGTCCTTGTTGGAAGACAGGTCCAAACCCCTGTGGCGGAGGACTGAGGCCAACATGCTCCTATACCCTTTAATCGTAGATGTTGAAAGGGATCTCTCATTCCTAAGATGAAGAAGGAAGTCAGCTATTTGGATCACAGAGGTATTGGTAGAGGATATTGAATTGGCTCTACACCAGCTTCGGAAGACCTCCCACTTAGACTGGTAGACTCTACGAGTGGAAATTCTTCTAGCTCTGGCAATCGCACTGGCTGCCTCCTTCGAAAAGCCTCTAGCTCTAGCGAATCTTTCGACAGTCTGAAGGCAGTCAGTCGAAGAGCGTGGAGGTTTGGGTGCAACCTGTCTACGTGTGGTTGACGTAGAAGGTCCACTCTTAGAGGTAGAGTCCTGGGGAAGTCGACTAGCCATTGAAGTACCTCTGTGTACCATTCTCTTGCAGGCCAAAGGGGAGCAACCAGCGTCAGCCGTGTCCCTTCGTGCGAGACGAATTTCTGCAGAACTTTGTTTATAATCTTGAACGGAGGGAATGCGTACAGGTCGAGATGGGACCAGTTCAGAAGAAAAGCATCTACATGAACCGCTGCAGGGTCTGGAACAGGGGAACAATAAAGCGGAAGTCTCTTGGTGATGGAGGTGGCAAACAGGTCTATGGTAGGTTGACCCCACAAGGTCCAAAGTCTGTTGCACACACTCTTGTGGAGGGTCCATTCCGTGGGAATGACCTGATTCCTTCTGCTGAGGCGATCCGCTGAAACATTCATATCGCCCTGGATGAACCTCGTGACCAGTGTGAGGTTTAGACCTCTTGACGAAATGAGGAGGTCCCTTGCGATCTCGTAAAGGCTCCTCGAATGGGTCCCTCCTTGCTTGGAGATGTAAGCCAAGGCTGTGGTGTTGTCTGAATTCACCTCCACCACTTTGCCTAGCAGGAGGGACTTGAAGTTCAACAGGGCAAGATGAACTGCTAACAGTTCCTTGCAGTTGATGTGGAGTAATCCTTGTTCCTTGTTCCATACTCCTGAGCATTCCCGTCCGTCCAAGGTCGCACCCCAGCCCGAGTCCGATGCATCCGAGAAGAGATGAAGATGGGGGGTCTGGATGGCCAATGATAGACCCTCCTTGAGAAGAAGATTGTGCTTCCACCACCGGAGAGTGGTCTTCATCTCTTGGTTGATAGGGATAGAGACTGCTTCTAGAGTCGAGCCCTTGTCCCAATGAGCTGCAAGATGGAATTGAAGAGGGCGGAGGTGGAGTCTCCCTAGCTCGACAAACAGGGCCAGAGATGAGAGGGTCCCTGTGAGACTCATCCACTGTCTCACTGAGCAATTGCTCCTCTTCAGCATGCTCATGATGCACTCTAGGGCTTGGTTTATCCTGGGGGCCGATGGAAAAGCCCGAAAATCCCGACTCTGAATCTCCATTCCCAGGTACACAATGGATTGGGAGGGAATGAGTTGAGATTTCTCTATATTGACTAATAGACCTAGGTCTCTGATTAGATCTAAAGTCCAAGAGAGGTTCTCCAGACAACGACGACTCGTGGAGGCTCTCAACAGCCAGTCGTCTAGGTAGAGGGAGGCTCTGATGTTCGATAAGTGCAGGAATTTCGCTACATTCCTCATCAGATGAGTAAAGACCATAGGAGCTGTGCTTAGGCCAAAACACAGGGCTTGGAACTGATAGACAACCTTTCCGAAAACGAATCTCAGGAAAGGTTGGGAGTCTGGATGAATGGGAACGTGAAAGTATGCATCTTTCAAGTCCAACGAGACCATCCAGTCCTCCTGTCTGACCGCTGCTAAGACCGACTTGGTCGTCTCCATTATGAACGTCTGCTTGGTGACATACTCGTTGAGAGAGCTGACGTCCAGCACTGGTCTCCAACCTCCTGTCTTTTTGGCCACAAGAAAGAGACGGTTGTAGAAGCCCGGGGATTGATGGTCCCGGACTATAACCACTGCCTTCTTCTGCACAAGTAGCGACACCTCCTGTTGCAATGCTAGCCTCTTGTCCTCTTCTTTGTAGTTGGGAGAGAGGTTGATGGGCGATGTGGTCAGAGGCGGTTTGAGGCAGAATGGAATCCTGTAACCGTACCTCAGCCAACTGACAGACTGTGCGTCTGCACCTCTCTTCTCCCAGGCTTGCCAGAAGATCTTGAGTCTGGCTCCTACTGTTGTCTGGAGAATCTGAGAGTCAGTGCTTTCCCTTAGATGTCCTGGGTCCTTTCCTAGACTTGCCCCTGTGAGAGTCTGGACGGGAGCTTCCTCGGCTGGGGGCTCTACCACGAAAGGGCGGTATGAACCTAGTGGCCGGGGTATCAGCCACTGGGGAGCGATAAGTCTTGGGGACAGAGGTGGTAACCTTAGACTTACGAGCCGATGAGGCTACAAGATCGTGCGTGTCCTTCTGTATCAGGGCAGCCGACAAGTCCTTAACTAGCTCCTCGGGAAAGAGGAACTTTGAGAGTGGAGCAAAAAGGAGCTGTGACCGCTGGCACGGTGTAATGCTGGCTGAGAGGAAGGTACACAGTTGTTCCCTTTTCTTCAACACCCCTGATACAAATAACGACGCTAGCTCACCCGATCCATCCCTGATAGCCTTATCCATGCAGGACATAATTAGCATGGCAGAGTCTTTGTCCGCAGGAGATGTTTTCTTGCTGAGGGCTCCCAGGCACCAGTCGAGAAAGTTAAACATTTCGAAAGCTCTGAACAACCCTTTCAGAAGATGATCCAGGTCTGAGAAGGTCCAACAAACCTTCGAGCGTCTCATCGCAGTCCTCCTAGGCGAGTCCACCAGACTTGAGAAGTCAGCCTGGGCAGAGGCAGGAACTCCCAAGCCTGGTGCTTCCCCTGTGGCATACCAAACGCAACCTTTCGAAGCGAGCTTCGTTGGAGGGAACATGAAGGAAGTCTTGCCCAGGTGTTGTTTAGACTGAAGCCACTCCCCTAAGGTCCTTAAGGCCCTCTTGGAGGATCTAGCTAGGACAAGCTTAGTATAGCTCGACTTAGCTTGTTGTACGCCTAGCGAAAACTCAGATGGAGGAGAGCGGGGAACAGCAGAGACGAAGTGGTCAGGGTAAAGCTCCCTGAGTAGAGCCAAGACCTTTCTAAAATCAACAGACAATGGAGAAAGCTTAGACTCCTCCACGTCTGATGAGGGATCAAGATGTGCCTCCTCATCATCCGACACTTCATCAGCAGAAGGTAGCGAAGCAAATGGACCAGAATGCTGAACCGCAGAGTCAGAACGGGTAGGAACAATAACAGAGGTTTCCTCAACTTGAGGGAAAACCTGAAGTTCAGACTGCATAGGCTGAACAACAGTCGGAGCAGAAGGCAGGTGCATGGGTGAAGGAGGTTGACTCCTAGCAAGAGTTGCACCCAAGGCTTGCACAAGCTGAACGGAGGACGGAGGCGGAGTAGTCCGTTCCTGTTCCTGAGAGATGAGTGGAGCATGAGAAGGTTGAGGCTGCGCAGAACAAGGTAAAGTTCTAGCAAGCTGAGGCTCCTGAGGCGCAAGTCCATGGTGTAGATGAGCTTGCCTAGATGAGGGTTGAACTCGGTGCAGCGCTGGTTGAGCAGACAGACTCACGGAGGGGAGAGGTTGTTGTACCCCAACCGAGAGTTGCACCACTGGTGGAGCAGCAAGGGGAGGAGGAGGAAGAGTGTAACTCTCCTGATCCCAAAGCAAGGGTTGCCTTAAAGAAGGCTGAGGCTGAACAACACTGTGAACAGCAAACTCCGAAAGTGGTTCAACATCGTACGCCTGGCAGATGGTGCTGCGACCAGGCGGAGCAGGTGCAGGCTGGGCGAGCACAGGCGGAGCAGGTGCAGGCTGGGCGAGCACAGGCGGAGCGAGAACAGGTGGAGGGAGTGCAGGCGGTGCAACACTCTCAGCCCGACACTCACGCATCAAGTCCGAAAGCTGAACTTGCATGGACTGAAGCAGGGTCCACTTGGGGTCGGCAGAAACGATAACAGACTGAGGTAAAGTCACAGTCGGGGTCTGTATAGGCAGAACCTTACTCCTCTTGGGCGGAGTACAGTCGACCGATGACAGAGGCGAGTCGGAGCTGAGCCAATGACTACAACCTGGCTGAGCACTCGCTGACTGAACTCTACGTTTAAGCGGTCTCGAGACCTGAGACCAACGTTTCTTCCCTGCATGAAGATCAGCGGACGAGAAGACGGGCTCAATCGTCTGCAGGTGGGAGTGACGGTCTAAGGAAGACACGCCCGCAACCACCGAGGATAATTCTGTGCGCCTAACAAGGCCTGTCGAACCCTTAAGCCCTTCGACATTGCTTCTCCCCTGGGCATGGGAGCTTGCAAGAGGTCCCGGACTGGGAGAACGACTGGCTCGCACAGAAAAATCCTCACGCACCACACTGGCACCACTAGCACTTGGCACTGCACAGACACTAGCACTCGTCACAGCACTGGCACTATTTCCACCCACTGCACTCTTGACCTTCAGTTCTTTAACCTCGGCCATCAGAGACTTATGGTCACTTACCACTGATTCTACTTTATCTCCTAAAGCCTGAATAGCACGCAAAACAGTTGACATATCAGGCGGAGGGCACACAGTAGGTTCGGGGGTAGCCACTACAGGGGTAGGAAAAGGTAGGGGATCATGAGGTGAGGAAAACATAGAAGAGTGAGAAGAACTTCTCCTAACTCTAGTTCTCTCTAACTTGGATGAATATTTTAAAAGACGTACAAAATCCAATTCCGAAAGTCCGGCGCACTCCTCACACCGATTTTCTAATAGACAGGGCCTGTCCCTACAGTCAGAACAAGCGGTGTGAGGATCTACCAAGACCTTCGGAATACGCCTATTGCAAGACCTACATCGTCTATGGGAGGGAGCTTGCGAAACGTCAGACATCTTGTTTCAAAGAGTAAGTCAAAGGGTGATCCAAAAACAAGCAAAAATTCATTAACCGTTAATCAGTATTTATATAAAAGCTAACTAGCTAATATAAAAAGGATTCCAGTATGCGACAGCCGTTAATCTAAGAGAATACTTCACCAAATATCCATGAATAAACTCGAAGACCATGAGCGTATCCCAGAACGTCTAGCCGGAAGCACGACAGAGGAATAATTGAGGAGGTGTCAACAACAAATGATTGAGTACCTGGCCACAGGTGGCGCTGGTAAGTACACCCCCTTCTAGTATTGTGATAGCTGGCGTATCCCTCCATAGAATTCTGTCGGGCAACGGAGTTGACAGCTACATGATTATCGGGTAAGTTTAATATTGAAAAATAGAATGTCGACAGAAATACAGCGAATAAAATAGAATAGCCTAAATAAGAGGGAATTCCAAGAAATAAATGTCATAGGCAATTGAAGCTATAGGCTTATAGAATTAAAGGAAATATGTAATATGTTGTTGTTAGGCACAAAGATTTAAGATGAAGATATAGGCATATGAATAATAAATGAGCTATGATGCTATTAAATAAATAAAGTCTGATCAGTACTGAAAATATAAAAAGCTAGAATTTAGCTAGAGAAGTCATAATGATGCCTAAATAAAAATAACCCGCAGAGATAAAGAAAATAGGTTAACTAAAAATAGGATGCCAGAGTCTGTCAAAAGAGACAATAATGCAGTTCAGATGAAGGAAAATACAAGCACACTAATTAATTAATACTACTCCGGATAAAATAACTCATCTGAATGGCGGGTAATGACTTCTAAAATAAAGGAGTAGAGATTACAGTTAGGTAATCAGAAAGGGGCAAAAATTTACCATAAGGAGCATAGAAATAGGGATAGATGAGAAATAGGCAGAGATTAGCCATTGCAGGCGATAGGTTAGGCAGAAAAGAATAGAAACATCGGCGCCAGAACCTGCCCAGAGAAACTGTCAAAAACTTATTAAAACTTTTTAAATACCGGTATGAATCATGAAATATTACCTATCAGCCAACGCCCCATAACGAACACGGTGAGTGTTAAAATGAATCAATAAGACTCCTTATAAATCTCCCGAGATATATTACCCAATGAGGATAGAAGTTAGACTAGTAGATCATCATAAGTAGAATATAAATGACATGTCTATCCCGATAATAAATAATGTTTGGCTCGATTATTGAGGAGTAAAATATTGTAAGTACCATGGTCAAAGAATACAAGCCATTCACGGCTATTAGCATTTTGAAGAATGTTAGAAATTAGAGTGAAGTCGACGGGCTCACTCAGCTCCTCTAACTATTGACAGAATGATGATCTAAATTTGGAGACAGAAAGAATAAGCCTATAGAATGATGTTACTAAGTTTAGTAAGAATATAGAGCCATAAGAATAATAGAACTAGTCTAGAATAGGGAGAATAGCAGGATAAAGAGCCAGATTAAAGAGTGACCCATCCCTAGATTTGAATAGGGTAAGTAAACAGAGTTGATAGATTTAAGATATGTAGAGAAATAAGGGTTAAAGTGGAAATCCTGCTCCACTAAGATTGACAGATGTAAAAGATTTTTTTTAGGAATGATAGGATCTTAGGGATAATAAGCAGTATTTGCTAAATTACCCAAGCCTTAAAATAAAGTTAACCTAAAATATGTAGTGTGCAAATGAAATAGAAGGCTATAAATAATGAAGAGAAATGAATTTTGATCCTACATTACCTTAACCCGATCTCTTAACCAGGAGTTATAAAAATAATGTGTGAAGCCTCATAAATATAAAATGAAATGTCTCATTAAAAAGGTAAAACCCGAAGAAGGGTAATGCATCATGAGAGTAGTCTTAAATTAAATGAAAATAACCGAGTAGGATAGATTATCCAAATAATGGTCTAGAGAAGTTTAAAAATTTGTTTAGGGCATAGAGTATATGTGCTTATTGCTCATAAGAATGATTGTGATTTTGCAGTCCAAGAAGGACTATTGTGGATGAAAGAATAAAAGGAATCTTTGGAGCCTTAAAGTACTGGATGTTTGTCCAGGATAAATCACTTTATTGGTAGGTTTATGATGATAAGAGAAAGATTACTTAAAAGGACAGGAAGATGTTAAAAGGAAATATAACTACCAATATTTTGTTTCAGTTGTCAGGCAGGAGACCTAGAAATAGGAAGAATTAAAATAGAACAAGAGAAACCAAAGGTTAATAGAAATGTTGTAGATGAATTACTCCCAAAAATAGGAATCATATAACAGGATGGCATATTGCTTAAAGGAATACATACCAAGAATAGGGAGAAATACTTGTTCATGAATAGAAATTCCTGACATACTAACAAAATACTAACAAAAACTCATGCTCAAGTTAGTAGGACATCCAGTAATCAAAGACTGCATTTAATGATGAATTAATTTTTGACCGAAGATAGATGTTTGAGATTGTAAAATTAAAGCCTACATATAAGAAGTATAAAGGTCATATAAGGGTAAGAATCCTTTAGAAATTACGATTGCATTTTCTCAATCCCATAGTGGTGGTACCAATGGATTACCAGGGACTCTGTTCCCAGAACTTGACAAATGATAAAAACATACTGGTCTACATAGAATTTGATTTAACAAAGAAATGGTTGATGAGCCTGTAACAGAATAATTTGAGACCAGGATAAATAACTAGACATTCATGTCTATAGATATTATCTTGGGCAAAGCTCCCGAAGTTACTAGAGATTAATGAAAACTGTGCAATATTTTTCTTGTAGTAAGAAGGGTGAAATAAGCCATGATAAGTCAAGTTCAAATAGAGAAAGGGGGGCAAATAAAAAAAAAAAAATAGCAAGGGGTTGAGGATGTCCTGCGAACTATATATAGACCAACATAGAAGACTAATAACAATTACTTAAAAAGAACGAATTTACTT
>NC_090725.1:296016227-296021227 GCF_036898095.1 Palaemon carinicauda | reverse complement strand
CCTGTGAGGCTAAGATGATATCAGGGTGAACACTCTGATGAACACCTGAGGTGCTGTGGAGAGACCGAAACACAGCACCTTGAACTGGTAGATCTTGTCGTCTAGGCAAAATCTTGAGTACTTCCTTGAAGACGGATGGACTGGGATCTGGAAGAACGCGTCTTTCAGGTCCAGTGTACACATGAAGTCTTGTGGTTTCACTGCAAGTCTGACCGTCTCTGCTGTCTCCATACTGAACGGAGTCTGTTTGACAAACTCGTTCAGGGTTGAGAGGTCGATGACTGTCTCCAGCCTCCAGATGCCTTCTTTACAAGAAAGAGTTGACTGTATAAGCCTGGGGACCCGTCCACTACCTCTTGGAGAGCGTCCTTCTTCAACATGGTCTGGACTTCTGCCCAGAGGGCCTGCCCCCTTACTGATCCCATAGTAAGGAAGCTCAATGACACTGGATTCGCAGTCAGGGGAGGTAGAGAAGCTATGAACAGGACGCGATAGCCTTGACCGATCACGGAAATCGTCCAGGTATCTGCCCCGAGTTGCTGCCACCTTGCCGCGCAACTTTGTAGGCATCCCCCCACTGGTGGACATGCCGGGGGACTACCAATCCTAGCGTCTACAGCCTCGGCCGTTTCCTCTATCATTTATACCTCCCCTGTAGGACTTATTGCTCCTTCTGCTCTTGGCAGGAAAGGGCTTGGACACCTTCGGCTTTGCTGTTGTCGTCTTCTTTGTGTCCTTAGCTGGACGGGGCTGTTGGGTTGCTGGAGGTTTGTAGGGCCTCGATGTCAGGGCCCTATAGATGAGGGAATCCTGGTTGGACTTCCTCCACCTCTCAGCGGTTAGCTCCATGTCCTTAGGCTCAAACAAACTCTTACCGAGCACGGAAGTGTCTGAGCCTGCTAACATCGGAACTGGGGACCTTCTGGTGGAATCTCTCAGCCACTGCGTCCCGTCATTTGAGAATCGTGTTGGCCCACAAGCTCGAGACTTGGTGGGCCAGAAACTCGATGGACCGCGTGGCTGAGAGCAAGAATGTCTCCAGTGCCTTCCTGGTGCTTTCTTTGGACAGATCCTCAGACCGCACCAGGATGCCCAGAGACCCCAGCCAGATGTCAAGCCACAAAGTTGCCTGCATGGCACACTTTGCCACCTTCTCCTGGCTTAGGATCTCAGTAGCTGAATAGGACACGTGCCGGTTGGAGAGTCTCTCTAGAGGGACTCCCCCAGTGAGTTCTTCCACGGAGTGGTGAACTGGAAGACCCAAACAAGTCTCCTCAAGGATCTCAAAATACCTCCTCTGATGGACTCGAGGAGGAGGGAGGAGCTTGTTACCGGCGCTGGATCTACTGGAGGAGGCAAGCTCAGAGAGCTGGCCCTCGACCTTGTCTCTGGCACTCTTCATCCCTTGTGACCAGGGCAAAGCTGCACTGGCCCTATAGGGTTTCTGGGTGCCGTAGACATGGTCACCCTCACGAGAAGGAATCTCTGGGTCTGGAATCCCGTTGAGGTTCCTCATGAGGGTTAGAACTTGCCAGAACGCATGTTCTGACTCTTGGTGCTCCCCTCCTGAAGGACTGGCAACAAAGTCTCCAGTCCCCAGTGGCTCTTCCTGGAGGGACTCGTGGACATCCTCCGAAGGTCTAGCTGGCTCCTGTCTGATCCTTGCCGACGACTTGGGAATCGTCTTAGAGTCCTTCGGTTCCCTCCTGGGAGGGATACAGGACTCGAGTAACGATGGATGCAGGCTTTTTTCCACCCCTGTTCGAGAAGACTTCACAGAAAGAGGCGGAGTTTCCCCCATTGGTGTGATGGAGGAACGGTCCGGCTCGTCCGACTCTCCTGAGGATGGGTAATCCTCATCCGCAGGGGAGGGAGAGAAAGTCTGGGGGGAGAAGGAGCCTTGCACAAGGATTTGCGAGGAGACAGAATAACCCCCGGAGATGTCTCCACGGAGGGGACTCCTCTCTTCCTCTTCAGGGGGAGGCAGCTACCACTGATTTGTGACCTAAGTCAGAGAGCACAGGCTTTTCATAGCCTGCATAAGAGCTCTGACCAGGGTCCCGAACTAGGGCTGCTGGCTGACAGTCGCGCTGTCAGACACTCCCTCTGGAGGGAAGGGGATCGTTCGATCCCTTGGAAGAGTCGACAAACAAGGGTTCGCCTGAAGAGAAGCTGATATAAGAGAGTCCTTAGACCTGTCAGGGAACTGGCCCTCCTCCGGCGAGTGTGCTGTTCTGCGCTTGCGGGGAGGGGAACGAGATGATAACCTGTCAGCCTGACGACGATCGCGCAGGAGGTCGCGCGATGAGCCCTGTCCTGGGTCGCGCGCGAAAGGATTGTGCGCAATAGGAATTTCGCGCTCGCGCAGGTGTGCGAGGTTGGCGGCGCGGGCGCGAGGGCGCGCAGGCAATGGCGCGGACGCGTGGGCGTGATGGCGTGCAAGAGATGGCGCAGGCGCGGGGGCACGCAGGAGATGGCGCGAGCGCGAGTAGATGGCGAGGGCGTGTGGCGCGCAAGAGCTAGATCGTGAGGAGGGGTTGAAGGCTGGATGCGAGGGCGCGGTGGCGCGCAGGCAATGGCGCGGACGCGTGGGCGTGATGGCGGGGGGCACGCAGGAGATGGCGCGAGCGCGCATAGGAGATGGCAATGGCGTGTGGCGCGCAGGAGCTAGATCGTGAGGAGGGGTTGAAGGCTGGATGCGAGGGCGTGCAGTAACCTGATGCGGTACTGTCGGGCGCGAGTGAGCAGTAGCGCGTGGGCGCGTATCTGGAAGTACTGGGCAAGGGCGCGATTGCGCAGCCTCGTGATAGCGCGAGGGTGGGTCTGCGTGTTGGCGCGCAGGTGAGCGCTGAGCAGTCTGTGCAGGTATGTTAATCTGAGGAGACCGTGGGCTCGCTGGGCGCGCAGGGGATCATGGACGCGCATCAGGATGTGGGTGCTAAGATATGCGCTGCTGCGATGGGCACGCAGGGCGAGCGATCAGATTAGGGCGCACAGGTGTGTGCTGTTGAGTTGCGTGGGGCGCCTCGCGCGCAACTGGAACGTGGCGCGCAACTGGAACGTGACGCGCAACTGGAACATCGCGCGTGACTGGAGGAGCGCGTACAGGATTGCGCAGTCTGGAAGGAGAGTCCAGGGGTACCTGTGAGCGCCCGTGCACCAACTTAGGCACCTCCTGGACAGCCCGCTGAGATGTAGAAGTGTGCTGGCGAGCGCGTGTGAGCTGTATCAGGAACTGCGCGCGATGGGCGTGCCTCGTACTTAACTCCAGAAGGGCACTGAGAGTCTAGAGGTACCTGTGAGCACCTGTGCGCTAACCTAGGTGCCTCTTGGACTGCGCGCGACGTGACAGGAACCGGTGGGCGCGGGTATGCAGGTGAGCGCTGGCGCGCTAGATCAGGAACTGCTGGTGGTCACCAGGGCGCAGTAGGTTGTGGGCGCGCAGGGGAACCCTGATGCGTAACAGGAACAGGTGCGCACACGCGCAGAGGTGAGCGCTGTGGCGCTAAATCTGGCGCTTAAGGGTATGAGGCGCAGATTTGCGCTCAAGTCCCTTATGCCCCGAAGGGACCGGTGCCTGCGCAATAGCAAATTTAGACGGCGCGTACTGCGCATCAGCATCTTCAAAGGGTGACGGCAGGTCAGCAGGTCTAAAGGGAGACTGGTCACAGGGTCCCGAAGGACGACCTTCCTCCGAAGGGGATCGCGAACGATCTCTGGAGAGGTCTAAGGTGGTAGCTGGTAGGATCGGTGAACGGCGAGTCGTCTCCTCCGCAGAGGACTGTGGGGACGACGAGCCGAAGAGGCGCCTCCTAACTTCCTTGTGAGGAGAAGGAAGACCTCTACAGCGAAGGGGAGGACGAGCCTTCCGCCTTATACGCCCACGAGGGGCCGTGGGGTCAGCGAGCTGACCATCGTAGGACCTCCGCAGAGGAGTCTCTGTAAGTGAACTCCCCCAAGGAGGAGAATCACCAGCAGGAGAGACCGTAGGACTTAGTTCCCCCCTCGAAGGATGTTCGGAGGGGGAAACTAAGCCTTCAGCTACCTCAGCAACAACAGGCACAGGAGTTTGACTAGACCCACCCGATGCCTCCGTTACAACAACGTCAATGACAGACAAGAGGATATATCCCTGCTGTAATTGGCGATTGTTTAACAGCTGCACCTAGTTTGATCATGTCAAACAGGGCTTCCCTGGAGGGCAAACCCTGAAGCCCCAAGGAAGCCCAAAGCTGTAATAAATAATTGTTATAAACAGACAAATCAATATTCATACCCTCCTCCGGGGGAGGAGGGGCAGCTGCCTCGCTATGGGAGGCAACTACCTCTCCCACTCCCACACCCCGGGATCAGTCAACAGCAATACGGTCTACGCTACCACTCGCCGGCCTCTAGGAAGAGACCGCTCGAGTGGGAGCTTCGGAGGAGGAAAGGGCTACGAAGAAGAAGTCTTGGAATTTTCTCTCTTCAAAGAAGCCTCTGAAGGAGAAATATCCCTTTTAGACTTTTTCTTCCAGCGCCGGGCAAACCTCTCCCACTGGGAGGTAGACCACTCCCTACATTCAATACATATGTTACCGCTATCACACCGTTGGCCCCTACAATGAGGACACAAGGTGTGGTGATCAGTGTCGACCGCCGACATAAAAGTCCCACAAGGGCAGCCAGGTAGTCCAGGACACGTACGCATATTCAATAATAGAGGCCAACTTCAAACACACTCTGAGGAAGAAAAAGCAAAACAGATTAATGGCAGTCAAGGCGAGGGAGAGAGCAGACAGATCTGTTCTCCACCCGAGCCAAAAGTAAAGTGAAGCATTCACTAGTGTGTATGAGGGGGGGGGGGGGGGGAAGCAAGCTACCCCTCCCTACCCCCCCTAACTAGCGGTGGGGTAGTAAACCCTTGTTAAAATTCTAATGGCTCGTCATTCAGCTACGCCAAAGTAATTACCCCATGTAAATAGCGTGGATTGTATTTCAGTTACGGAACAAATCTAATT
>NC_090725.1:296006468-296015727 GCF_036898095.1 Palaemon carinicauda | reverse complement strand
TCGATGTTTTCTTACCTATCATTGTCACTACGCTTAACTTTATAAAAATTCTTCAAATACTTCTGCAATGTCTATTCCCTTTACTTCATTCACTAGAAGGGTCAGAGTTTCTTTGCTTTGTAAGTATTCCAGAAGTTTTATTCCAGCTGTGACCAAGTTGTGGAATGATCTTCCTAATCGGGTGGTTGAATCAGTAGAACTTCAAAAGTTCAAAGTTGCCGCAAATGTTTTCATGTTGAACAGGCTGACATAAGCCTTTTTACAGTTATATATGATTTATCTGTTTTAATGTTGTTAACGTTTTTTTAATATTTTATTTCAATTCTTCATCACTTATATCGTTTATTTCCTTATTTCCTTTCCTGACTGAGCTATTTTTCCCTTGCCAAAGGGCTTATAGCATTTTGCTTTTTTCAACTAGGGTTGTAGCTTGGCTAATAATAATAATAATAATAATAATAATAATAATAATAATAATAATAATAAAGACTCAATTTGCATCAAGATAAGTAACAGCTGATAATGCAGCTTTTTTCAACTAGGGTTGTAGCTAGGCTAGTAATAATAATAATAATAATAATAATAATAATAATAAAGACTCAATTTGCATCAAGATCAGTAACAGCTGATAATGCAGCTTTTTTTCAACTAGGGTTGTAGCTTGGCTAGTAATAATAATAATAATAATAATAATAATAATAATAATAATAATAAAGACCCAATTTGCATCAAGATAAGTAACAGCTGATAATGCAGCTTTTTTTCAACTAGGGTTGTAGCTTGGCTAGTAATAATAATAATAATAATAATAATAATAATAATAATAATAATAAAGACCCAATTTGCATCAAGATCAGTAACAGCTGATAATGCAGCTTTTTTTCAACTAGGGTTGTAGCTTGGCTAGTAATAATAATAATAATAATAATAATAATATAATAATAATAATAATAATAATAAAGACCCAATTTGCATCAAGATAAGTAACAGCTGATAATGCAGCTTTTTTTTCAACTAGGGTTGTAGCTTGGCTAGTAATAATAATAATAATAATAATAATAATAATAATAATAATAATAATAATAATAATAATAATAAAGACCCAATTTGCATCAAGATCAGTAACAGCTGATAATGCAGCTTTTTTTCAACTAGGGTTGTAGCTTGGCTAGTAATAATAATAATAATAATAATAATAATAATAATAATAATAATAATATAATAAAGACTCAATTTGCATCAAGATCAGTAAAGGCTGATAATGCAGATATTTCACAAAACGCTATACGTCTCGTCTCAATAAACGATAATGAAGATCATGACTACCAATTTTGGATGGATAACAATACTCTTAGCTAATTGGTTCCAACATTAACCAAATGATAGATTAAAACGATCTTTTTAACACAGCTTTAACGTGATCCTGTTGATATGTCACGTACCGGCCTGGACAGATAACTGAACGAAAGGACTAGGGTGCAGAGAGTTGTTCAGGCAGACATGAGTCTTTTAAAAGTTTATTTAAGACATATTTGTTTTTTATGTTGTTAATAGTTTATATATGACATGTCTGTTTTGACGTTGTTACTTATCTTAGAAATGATTTATTGTTAATTTGTTCTCTTCATTTATTTATTTCCTTATTTCCTTTCCTCACTGGGCTATTTTTCCCTGTTGGAGCCCTGAGCTCATAGCATCTTGCTTTGCCAACTAGGGTTGTAGCTTGGATAATAATAATAATAATAATAATAATAATAATAATAATAATAATAACATTATTAATGAAACATTTGTTGTTGTTATGGCAAGAAACACAAACAAATTATTTATCCAACTTTTCTTATAAAAGATCAGAATTCCAATATTTGCCCCAAAATACTTTCAATTTCATTTGAAAGTATTGGTATATATGCAATTCATATAATGGTATACAAAAATTTGATGCCTCGACCTTGTGGCTACACATTTTGTTTTAGAGAGAGAGAGAGAGAGAGAGAGAGAGAGAGAGAGAGAGAGAGAGAGAGAGAGAGAGAGAGAGAGAGAGAGAAATTTCACATAATCGTATATACAAATAACATGCCTCGACGTTGGTCCTACACATTTTGTTTTAGAGAGAGAGAGAGAGAGAGAGAGAGAGGAGAGAGAGAGAGAGAGAGAGAGAGAGAGATTTCGCATAATCGTATATACAAATTACATGCCCGACCTTGGTCCTACACATTTTGTTTAAGAGAGAGAGAGAGAGAGAGAGAGGAGAGAGAGAGAGAGAGAGAGAGAGAGAGAGAGAGAGAGAGAGAGAGAGAGAGAGAGAGAGATATTTCACATAATCGTATATACAATTACATGCCTCGACCTTGGTCCTACACATTTTGTTTTAGAGAGAGAGAGAGAGAGAGAGAGAGAGAGAGAGAGAGAGAGATTTCACATAATCGTATATACAAATTAGATGCCTCGACCGTGTGCCTACACATTTTGTTTTAGAGAGAGAGAGAGAGAGAGAGAGAGAGAGAGAGAGAGAGAGAGAGAGAGAGAGAGAGAGAGATTTCACATAATCGTATTTACAAATTACATGCCTTGACCTTGGACATACACATTTTGTTTGAGAGAGAGAGAGAGAGAGGAGAGAGAGAGAGAGAGAGAGAGAGAGAGAGAGAGAGAGAATTTCACATAATCGTATATACAAATTACATGCCTCGACCTTGGTCCTACACATTTTGTTTGAGAGAGAGAGAGAGAGAGAGAGAGAGAGAGAGAGAGAGATTTCACATAATCGTATTTACAAATTACATGCCTTGACCTTGGACATACACATTTTGTTTGGAGAGAGAGAGAGAGAGAGAGAGAGAGAGAGAGAGAGAGAGAGAGAGAGATTTCACATAATCGTATATACAAATTACATGCCTCGACCTTGGTCCTACACATTTTGTTTTAGAGAGAGAGAGAGAGAGAGAGAGAGAGAGAGAGAGAGAGATTTCACATAATCGTATATACAAATTACATGCCTCGACCTTGTGCCTACACATTTTGTTTGAGAGAGAGAGAGAGAGAGAGAGAGAGAGAGAGAGAGAGAGAGAGAGAGAGAGAGAGAGAGAGATTTTTCAAAATCGTAAATACAAATTACATGCCTCAACCTTGGTCCTACACATTTTGTTTTAGAGAGAGAGAGAGAGAGAGAGAGAGAGAGAGAGAGAGAGAGAGAGAGAGAGAGAGAGAGAGAGAGAGATTTCAAAATCGTATATACAAATTACATGCCTCGACCTTGGTCCTACACATTTTGTTTTAGAGAGAGAGAGAGAGAGAGAGAGAGAGAGAGAGAGAGGAGAGAGAGAGAGGATTTCCCATAATCGTATATACAAATTACATGCCTCGACCTTGTGCCTACACATTTTTTGAGAGAGAGAGAGAGAGAGAGAGAGAGAGAGAGAGAGAGAGAGATTTCACATAATCGTATATACAAATTACATGCCTTGACCTTGTGCCTACACATTTTGTTTTAGAGAGAGAGAGAGAGAGAGAGAGAGAGAGAGAGAGAGAGAGAGAGAGAGAGAGAGAGATGGTTAAGCAAAGAAACCAGTCTTCAGCTATCATCGCCGCCAAGACAATAGGCAGGGACACGGGGATATCGCCCCAATCGCATCTTCGTTCAGACATATATGGATGCAAACGTCATAAACTGCACCTTCCAGTTCGGAGATGGGGGAAGGGGGGGGGGGAGATGAATCTGGCAGATGGCAGCAAGGAAGAGGATGAAGCAGATGGACGAAACGGGGAAAAACGGAGATGCCTTGGAGATGCAAACAGGTGAGACACAATAGAATAGGGGAATGTTTCAGGCGTGGCGAGATTTTATTGCAAGTGCCTTCCCCCACGCTATCTTGCGGGGGCAGAATAGAACTAATCGCATGCATGGCTATGAGAAATGTGAGGTCTGAATTTTAAAAGAGATAACAAAATTGGCGTTTATTTGGAAAGGGAGCTATATTATTTTCGTTTATGATCAAGTCTTATCTCATCTCACTTCCCCCTATATAATAAAAAGTAAGTGTGTGTATATATATATATATATATATATATATATATATATATATATATATATATATATATATATATATATATATATATATATATTCATATTTATATAAACTTATGAAACGAGACAAATGCCAACTAACTCAAGTTTGAAAAACTGAAGCACGACAGATTCAAATACATAATCTAAGATCATTTTGACTAATAATAATAATAATAATAATAATAATAATAATAATAATAATAATAATAATAATAATACAATTCAGTCACTGTTAGAATTGACAGCACATTTATTCCTACGAGGATGATGGATATTAATAATAATAATAATAATAATAATAATAATAATAATAATAATACGATTCGGTCACTGTTAGAATTGACAGCACATTTATTCCTACGAAGATGATGTATGGTAAACTCCGTGAAAATGTGAATGCAAAGGATGGCCGGAGTTTAATGACACGAACACGGAAAGTTTATCTAAGTTAATTTACAATGTCAAAATATTTACCTCTACAGAATTTCAACTTTAAAATTATTGGTGAAAAGATCATAGAAATGTCCGCGGTGCACACTCGTAATATTAAAATTTGCTTTTATGAAAGTCGTATTAAATGTTGTTCCTTTAAGAACCACTATAAATTTCAAAAAAATGAGTCCACAGTTTCTACAGTGATCCAAAGTAAAAAAAAAAAAAAAGAAAGAAAAAAAAAAGACTTGGGAGATTTTATTATTAAAAGGTGATTTATTGGGAAATTTTATGATTAAAAGGTGATTTATAGGGAGATTTTATGATTAAAAGGTGATTCATTGGGAGATTTTATGATTAAATCGTGATTTATTGGGAGATTTTATGATTAAAAGGTGATTTATTGGGAGATTTTATTATTAAAGGGTGATTAATTGGGAGATTTTATTTTGATAAGGTGATTTATTGGTAGATTTTATTATTAAAAGGTGATTAATTGGGAGATTTTATTATCAAAAGGTAATTTATTGGGAGATTTTATTATTAAAAGGTGATTTAAGAGCCCAATAAGTTAAGCTCAACTCTTACAGAGCTGTGCCGATTAAATTCGGGAATATAAAATATCAATAATAATGCTTAAAAAACAAATAAAATTATATATATATATATATATATATATATATATATATATATATATATATATACTGTATATATATATATATATATATATATATATGGAATACAAAATAAATAACTGATCAGATATAAATCTATGATAAATATAAATATAAATCTTTCTATAAAACCTATGATAAATATATATTTAAATCTTTGTACAAAACCCATGTGTCTGAAACGAGTTAAAATCTTGAAAACCAAAAAAAATCCCGTCTGATGACAGGTCAATAAAACCTTTCTAAACAAAACATAAGTCTCTTTTGAAACCCTTACAATTGCTAAAAATATGTTTTATGGTTAAAATACAATCACACACTGGAGAAAAATCTGCCATCTAAGAACGGTGACAGAACATTGTACATTACAAGGTTCCTGTAGGTCCCGAAAGGGACAAAGATGCTGAAAAATCTGGAAGGGTCACGACCAACACCAGATGGAATAGATAAACTTTTATTAGAAAATAGGGGGAAATGGGAAGAAGGAAGAGATTGGGTAGGGGACTATCAGGGTATGGGAAAAGAGGAATGAACAAAAAAAAAGTATTTAAGATGAATGAGATGGCTAAAGCCATACACTGTTAAAAAACCGTAATCTTAATCGGAAATTCTCCGTAAAAAATATACTGTTCTCATCCATATTTTAGTAAATTACAGGCAACCGTAATTCTACCATACTTTATTATTATATTTTACGGGTTGGTGACCGTAATCTCACCCATTTACGCCAACATATCCGTTTTTAAAACAGTAATTACCATGCAACATTTATTTTAGGATTTCTACCGTTCTTTTACTGCAAATTTTCAACAGTGTACATTATTGAACAACATTCGTTGTTTTCTAAATGAGGAACAAAGTCTTTTCCAAACGATATTATAAACACCAGATGAAGGCTTGGACAAGGGTCTAAACCTAGGCCTTCATACTTGACTGTGCTGCCCCGTGCTATAGTCCATTTCTTTTAGCGATGCATATTTTCACCGACTCGCGGCGGTGCCCTTTTAGCTCGGAAAAGTTTCCGGATCGCTGATTGGTTGGACGAGATAATTCTAACCAATCAGCGATCACGAAACTTTTCCGAGCAAAAAGGGCACCGCTGCGAGTCTGTGCAAATATGCATCGCTAAAAGAAATGGACCATAGGCCTTCATACTTGACTGTGCTGCCCAGTGCTAGTTGACAAAGGAAACTTAGACGACATAACACACACAGATTGACCGGACAGCACCTCCAGCCAGCCAATCTGTGTTGTGTGTTTTTGTCGTCCAAGTTTCCTCTGTTAACAAGCATTGGGCAGACCAGCAAGATTGAATGTTTAGGTTTAGACCCTTGTTCAAGCCTTCATCTGTGTTTCATAATTTCGCTTGGAAAAAGACTTGAGTGAATGTTCAGATTTACATCATTTCGCTTGGAAAAAGACTTGAGTGAATGTTTAGGTTTAGACCCTTGTTCAAGCCTTCATCTTTGTTTCATCATTTCGCTTGGAAAAAGACTTGAGTGAATGTTTAGATTTAGACCCTTGTTCAAGCCTTCATCTTTGTTTCATCATTTCGCTTGGAAAAAGACTTGAGTGAATGTTTAGGTTTAGACCCTTGTTCAAGCCTTCATCTTTGTTTCATCATTTCGCTTGGAAAAAGACTTGAGTGAATGTTTAGATTTAGACCCTTGTTCAAGCCTTCATCTTTGTTTCATAATTTCGCTTGGAAAAAGACTTGAGTGAATGTTTAGATTTAGACCCTTGTTCAAGCCTTCATCTTTGTTTCATCATTTCGCTTGGAAAAAGACTTGAGTGAATGTTTAGATTTAGACCCTTGTTCAAGCCTTCATCTTTGTTTCATCATTTCGCTTGGAAAAAGACTTGAGTGAATGTTTAGGTTTAGACCCTTGTTCAAGCCTTCATCTTTGTTTCATCATTTCGCTTGGAAAAAGACTTGAGTGAATGTTTAGGTTTAGACCCTTGTTCAAGCCTTCATCTTTGTTTCATCATTTCGCTTGGAAAAAGACTTGAGTGAATGTTTAGGTTTAGACCCTTGTTCAAGCCTTCATCTTTGTTTCATCATTTCGCTTGGAAAAAGACTTGAGTGAATGTTTAGGTTTAGACCCTTGTTCAAGCCTTCATCTTTGTTTCATCATTTCGCTTGGAAAAAGACTTGAGTGAATGTTTAGATTTAGACCCTTGTTCAAGCCTTCATCTTTGTTTCATCATTTCGCTTGGAAAAAGACTTGAGTGAATGTTTAGATTTAGACCCTTGTTCAAGCCTTCATCATTGTTTCATCATTTCGCTTGGAAAAAGACTTGAGTGAATGTTTAGGTTTAGACCCTTGTTCAAGCCTTCATCTTTGTTTCATCATTTCGCTTGGAAAAAGACTTGAGTGAATGTTTAGGTTTAGACCCTTGTTCAAGCCTTCATCTTTGTTTCATCATTTCGCTTGGAAAAAGACTTGAGTGAATGTTTAGGTTTAGACCCTTGTTCAAGCCTTCATCATTGTTTCATCATTTCGCTTGGAAAAAGACTTGAGTGAATGTTTAGGTTTAGACCCTTGTTCAAGCCTTCATCTTTGTTTCATCATTTCGCTTGGAAAAAGACTTGAGTGAATGTTTAGGTTTAGACCCTTGTTCAAGCCTTCATCTTTGTTTCATCATTTCGCTTGGAAAAAGACTTGAGTGAATGTTTAGATTTAGACCCTTGTTCAAGCCTTCATCATTGTTTCATCATTTCGCTTGGAAAAAGACTTGAGTGAATGTTTAGGTTTAGACCCTTGTTCAAGCCTTCATCTTTGTTTCATCATTTCGCTTGGAAAAAGACTTGAGTGAATGTTTAGATTTAGACCCTTGTTCAAGCCTTCATCTTTGTTTCATCATTTCGCTTGGAAAAAGACTTGAGTGAATGTTTAGGTTTAGACCCTTGTTCAAGCCTTCATCTTTGTTTCATCATTTCGCTTGGAAAAAGACTTGAGTGAATGTTTAGATTTAGACCCTTGTTCAAGCCTTCATCATTGTTTCATAATTTCGCTTGGAAAAAGACTTGAGTGAATGTTTAGGTTTAGACCCTTGTTCAAGCCTTCATCTTTGTTTCATCATTTCGCTTGGAAAAAGACTTGAGTGAATGTTTAGATTTAGACCCTTGTTCAAGCCTTCATCATTGTTTCATAATTTCGCTTGGAAAAAGACTTGAGTGAATGTTTAGGTTTAGACCCTTGTTCAAGCCTTCATCTTTGTTTCATCATTTCGCTTGGAAAAAGACTTGAGTGAATGTTTAGGTTTAGACCCTTGTTCAAGCCTTCATCTTTGTTTCATAATTTCGCTTGGAAAAAGACTTGAGTGAATGTTTAGATTTAGACCCTTGTTCAAGCCTTCATCATTGTTTCATAATTTCGCTTGGAAAAAGACTTGAGTGAATGTTTAGGTTTAGACCCTTGTTCAAGCCTTCATCTTTGTTTCATCATTTCGCTTGGAAAAAGACTTGAGTGAATGTTTAGGTTTAGACCCTTGTTCAAGCCTTCATCTTTGTTTCATCATTTCGCTTGGAAAAAGACTTGAGTGAATGTTTAGATTTAGACCCTTGTTCAAGCCTTCATCATTGTTTCATAATTTCGCTTGGAAAAAGACTTGAGTGAATGTTTAGGTTTAGACCCTTGTTCAAGCCTTCATCTTTGTTTCATCATTTCGCTTGGAAAAAGACTTGAGTGAATGTTTAGGTTTAGACCCTTGTTCAAGCCTTCATCTGTGTTTCATAATTTCGCTTGGAAAAAGACTTCGTTTCTAGCAAACGGTCCACTGCAGGGGACTGCCAAAGAGTCCCGGAGGTAAGTATTACAGCATTTCAATACATATCCCCAGTGCATAATTCATACTTAGAAATGCAATACAGACTTCACTGTTAGAAAAAAAACTGTAATTCTAATTGGTAAATTCTCCGTAAAAATATACTGTTCTCCACGCTATTTCAGTAAAATACAGGCGACCGTAGAAATGCAATGCAGTCTTCACTTTTAGAAAAAAAAACTGTAATTCTAATTGGTAAATTCTCCGTAAAAATATACTGTTCTCCACGCTATTTCAGTAAAATACAGGCGACCGT
>NC_090725.1:295998968-296003968 GCF_036898095.1 Palaemon carinicauda | reverse complement strand
ATATACATACATACTTACATATTTTATATATATATATATACATATATATATAGATACATATATACATATATATATAGATACATATATACATATATATATATACATATATATAGATATATATATATACATATATATATGTATATATATACATACTTACATATTTTATATATATATATATATATAAATATATATTATATATATATACATATATATATATACATATTATATATATATATATATATATACTGTGTGTATATATATATATATATATATATATATATATATATATATATATATATATATATATATATTTCTTTTCAGTCACGTTCAAACTCAACTATCCCCATACTTCAGGAGGGGTAGAAGTAGTCATACCCTGATGAGAGGGGGGATGCCTATATGAGCATATACATCTAAATATTCAGCCGTCATTTTTGACGGACGCGTACACTATTTGATAAAGAATATACTATTAAAATTTACTGTGATTGTGTTGCCATTACTGTTGTTATTATTATTATTATTATTATTATTAGTAGTAGTAGTAGTAGTAGTAGTAGTAGTAGTAGTAGTAGCTAAGCTACAACCCTAGTTAGAAAAGCAGGATACTTAAAGTCCAAGGGCTCCAACAGGGAAAAATAGCCCAGTGAGGAAAGTATATAAGGATATAAATAAACTATATAATAATAATAAACAATTAAAATAAAATATTATAAGAACAGTAACACCATTAAAAGATCTTTCAAATATAAACTATAAAAAGAGACTTATGTCTGCACGTTCAACATAAAAACATTTGCTGCAAGTTTGAACTTTAGACGTTCTACCGATTCAACAATTATTATTATTATTATTATTATTATTATTATTATTTTGGTAGGAGACCCTCCTTCAAACAGGTGGAGTTGAATACTATGGCTGCATCGGCAGAATTCAATTTCTTGTCCAATTTCTCGATTCTTCGGACAATTCTCTTTTCAGGGTTGCTGAATGTAGCAATTTCTCGATTCTACGGACAATTCACTTTTCAGGGTTGCTGAATGTAGCAATTTCTCGAATCTACGGACAATTCTCTTTTCAGGGTTGCTGAATGTAGCAATTTCTCGATTCTACGGACAATTCTCTTTTCAGGGTTGCTGAATGTAGCAATTTCTCGATTCTGCGGACAATTCTCTTTTCAGGGTTGCTGAATGTAGCAATTTCTCGATTCTACGGACAATTCTCTTTTCAGGGTTGCTGAATGTAGCAATTTCTCGATTCTGCGGACAATTCTCTTTTCAGGGTTGCTAAATGTAGCAATTTCTCGATTCTACGGACAATTCTCTTTTCAGGGTTGCTGAATGTAGCAATTTCTCGATTCTACGGACAATTCTCTTTTCAGGGTTGCTGAATGTAGCAATTTCTCGATTCTGCGGACAATTCTCTTTTCAGGGTTGCTGAATGTAGCAATTTCTCGATTCTGCGGACAATTCTCTTTTCAGGGTTGCTGAATGTAGCAATTTCTCGATTCTACGGACAATTCTCTTTTCAGGGTTGCTAAATGTAGCAACCCTGACAAGAGAATTGTCCGTAGAATAGAGAAATTGGACAAGAAATTGAATTCTGCCGATGCAGCCATAGTATTCAACTCCACCTATTATTATTATTATCATTATTATTCGAACTTCTCCCCCATACCTATCACAAAAGCATAATCGAACAGGACATCAGAAAGAGAAATATGCTTAATCACCAACTGCATTTATTGCAATCTTCATCTTCTTCAAACCGTCGTGAATTTCACTATTATTATTATTTATTTGAATATTGTTACTATTCCTAAAATATTTTATTTTTCCTTATTTCCTTTCCTCACTAGGCTATTTTCCCTGTTGGGGCCTCTGGGCTTATAGCATCCTGCTTTTCCAACTAGGGTTGTAGCTTAGCATTTAATAATAATAATAATAATAATAATAATAATAATAATAATATTAATAATAATAATAATAATAATAATAATAATAATAATAATAATAATAAAAGAAGGAGTTTTACCAGCCCAATGAGGCAAGCTTGACTCTAACAGGGCTGGCCCGAAAAAAAATCGGGATATAAAAATTATAAAATTATCAAAATTCAATTGATAATGAAAAAAAAATAAATAAATGAAAAAAAAATTATATATATGTATATACAGTATATACTTATAATCTTTAAATATTCTAAATATGGGTGAATAGATGGATGAATAAATATGTGTATATATATATATATATATATATGTATATATATATATATATATATATATATATATATATATCTCTATATATATATATATATATATATATATATATATATATATATATATATATATATGAAATCTGAATGATAAAAATAACTATATATTAAATCTGTGAATTTCACTGCAAAGTGACGCAAGAGGGAGGAAAAAAAACCACCATATGACGGAGACAGATAATCATCGGAGCAAAGACTCCTGCAAGAGCCTTGTTAAACCGTAGGAGGGCATCACCTTAAGTCCCCAAGGATAAGGGGGGGTAGGAGGGGGGCTTAGAGCTGGGCGATGGCTGGAGCACAGGGCGATAGTTGGTAGGATTAGGAGAAGGATCTCCAGGAAATCTAACGGACCCCTGAGGATTGCGACGCCAAAATATTAACCTACTGTGACATGGTGGACACTGGAAAGACCGCTACCGGGAGATAAATGATGGAATACAATCATATCAGCGTGTAGTGTTCTAATAATAAATTATGGTTCTAACATAAAATACAACAATCTTCCTTTTAGCCT
This sequence comes from Palaemon carinicauda, assembly GCF_036898095.1. Classification (NCBI taxonomy): domain Eukaryota; kingdom Metazoa; phylum Arthropoda; class Malacostraca; order Decapoda; family Palaemonidae; genus Palaemon; species Palaemon carinicauda. Next base: position 296,001,177 of record NC_090725.1, on the reverse strand, counting down.
TGACATGCAAAAGAAACCCTATGTCAATTGTACCTTTTTCTTTAAAAAAAAAAAAAAAATAAATAAATAAATAAATAAATTTGAAAGTGTTTAAAGTCCAGTTAAATCTAAACATTTACTTTCCAGTTTTCTAAAATTCCCTTTAGCCTTTTTCTTAAAAAAAAAAGAAAAAAAAGGAAAAAAAATTAAATACATAAATAAATAAATTTGCAACTTTAAAATCCAGTTAAAACCAAAAATTTACTCTCCAGTTTTCTAAAAGTGCCTTTAGTCTTAAAAGATCTACATGTTTATATGCTAAAAATGTATAAAGGGAAATTGCCCTTGTCCACCAAACGCTAAGAATTTTAAGCGTGTAGTGTTCTAGTAATAAATCATGGTTCTAATAAATAGAAATCATCTTCCCTACGCTCATTCTGTAACCATTATTTTTGGTGATAAGTGGATTTGTATTCATTACAATAATAATAATAATAATAATAATAATAATATTATTATTATTATTATTATTATAATAATAATTATAATAATAATAATCATTATAATAATAATAATAATAATTATTATAATAATAATAATAATAATAATTATCATTATAATAATGATTATCATAATAATAATATTAATAATAATAATAATTATTATAATAATAACGATTATAATAATAATAATAATAATAATAATAATAATATTATTATTAATAATAATTATTATTAAAATAATAATAATAATAATAATAATAATAATAATAATAATAATAATAATAATAATATGCAATGTTTAGAGAGTAATATAAAAGAATACTTTAATAAACACTCGACTTCCATCCTTTCCAAATCCCTTTTCAAAATCAAGAAATTTCAAAGAGACATTTGATCTGATTTCAAAATGGTCATAACAAAATGAAGAAATTCAATGATTCAAAAAACATTTTATTTCTCCAGTATTTGCAGTTGGAACTGTTTTTCTAAAAGGAATACTCTCAAACGTTATAGATGCTGTCTCAGCAAAGATCTGGCAGTAATTATAGACTTCTGGAAGCGTTTCATACGTTATGTACTTATTTTGTGTTTATAAAAGTACTCTTTTATATTACCCTCTAAACATTGCATATTATTATTATTATTATTATTATTATTATTATTATTATTAATTTTATCATTATTATTATCATTATTATTATTATTATTACTATTATTATTATTGTTATTGTTATTATTATAATTATTATTATTATTAATATTATTATTATTATTATTATTATTATTATTATTATAAAATAGCTGGTTTCGCAAGTATTAGATGTTCAAATGTCGAAAAAAATATTTAACTCACTACAAGAACACAAATATGTTTACTAACAACATCAGCAGAACAACCAATATCTAACTGTACAAATAACCATATAACTAATGACACAACAAGATTTAATGGTAAAATTCAACCTTTCTATTAAATGAAATGACACACATTGTTAAAAAAATCGTAATTTTAATCGGAAATTCTCCGCAAAAATATACTTCCTCAGTCGTATTTCAGTAAAATACAGGCGACCGTAATTTTACCCTGAAAAATCATAATTTTAATCGGAAATTCTCCGCAAAAATATACTTCCTCAGTCGTATTTCAGTAAAATACAGGCGACCGTAATTCTACCCTAAAAAAATCATAATTTTAATCGGAAATTCTCCGCAAAAATATACTTCCTCAGTCGTATTTCAGTAAAATACAGGCGACCGTAATTTTACCCTAAAAAATCATAATTTTAATCGGAAATTCTCCGCAAAAATATACTTCCTCAGTCGTATTTCAGTAAAATACAGGCGACCGTAATTTTACCCTAAAAAATCATAATTTTAATCGGAAATTCTCCGCAAAAATATACTTCCTCAGTCGTATTTCAGTAAAATACAGGCGACCGTAATTTTACCCTAAATAAATCGTAATTATAATCGGAAATTCTCCGCAAAAATATACTTTCTCAGTCGTATTTCAGTAACATACAGGTGACCGTAATTTTACCCTACTTTATTATCTTTTACGGGTTGGTGAGCGTAACATGGCTCCTTTACGTCAATATATCCGTTTATAACACGGTAAATGCCCGGAAACATTTATTAAAGGATTTTTACCGTTTCTTTACGGCAAATATCTAATAGTGCACAATGAATGAATTATGAAAATTACGTTTATAAATCTCTATTATAAA
>NC_090725.1:295978968-295991468 GCF_036898095.1 Palaemon carinicauda | reverse complement strand
GAGAGAGAGAGAGAGAGAGAGAGGTGGAAGGGGGATAAGCAAATCCCTCAGAACGTATATTATGGATTCTTCCCTTTGGTATGAAAAATCAATAAAGCTACACAAAAACGTCTTATCACTTCACGCCGGCTTAATATCGCGGAGTGCCGGCAGGATTACTCTTTGAAGGGGGGGGGGGAAATCGGATGTAACATTATCGGCCGGACAGGAAGAGAGAGAGAGAGAGAGAGAGAGAGAGAGAGAGAGAGAAAGCAATTGTATAAGTAAACATAAAATATCTGTTTTCGAGAGATAAGGGGATGTTCTTTCGAAATATTGCTATTACTCGAAAACGAGATGAAAAATTCTTGGAGCGAATGAGAAAATGGTAGAGAAAAAGATGCTGACGGACTCCAAGAGCGGGGACCGATTGATGGAATGCAGATAGCACATAAAGATATCGGAATAAACGTGGATGAGAGGAATTGGTAATGAAATGTGGATGAAATGTGAATGAGAAGACATCAAACGTGGGTGGGAGAGGTTCCGATGGATGTAGGGACCTGCGAGAGAAGCATGTCGATGAGATGATACTGAGAGTGTATAAAGATACGAAAAGGACAAACAAAAAAGGTCAAAGGAAAAAAATGTATTGAAAAGTATCACTTTTAATAGAAGTCCGACATCCTTCCAAATTGATATTTTCAGGGTTCAGATAACATCACTAAGTTTAAGTTAATAATATTGTGCTAAGAGTATATAAAAATACGAAAAGGACAAACAAAAAAGGTCAAAGAAAAAAATGTATTGAAATTTATCACTTTTAATAATAGTCCGACATCCTTCCAAATTGATATTTTCAGGGTTCAGATAGCATCACTAAGTTTAAGTTAATAATATTATGCAAAGAAGAACATTGATATAAAACGTAATATTAATTTTGAATATTAGTTACTTGACAATTTTTCTGGAATCCAAAATCTTCTCTCTGACGTATTTCGGTTCTTTTAAGAGCAATATTAATCAAGACGATATAGTTATTGGCGATATAAGTGACTGACAGACAATTAAGTATTATGGTCATTTATATTGCATTTAAAAAAAAAATGTTTTTAATAAAATATTATTCAAACATAACTTCACGCCTCCTAACAATTTATTCACCCAAAGTAAAATCCAGCTAAACTATACTTATAAAATCTTATCCACCATATTACAATATCTTTCAAAAAAAGTTAACAAGAAAGTTGTTAGGTGATCATATTAAGGGAGCTGAACTATCAAAATAAAATATAAAAAAATTAAGAGAAACCCATTGCGAAAAATAGTACATCTTTAAAACTGGAATGGATAATAACTAAAAAAAAAACTACAGGTACTTATAAAAAATGCTGGGCCGAATATAAAATACTGGGTCGAACAAGAAGAAATTAATAAGGCAATATAATGCGATAAAGTAAAGACTACATTCGCAAACCAGTTTAGATAAAATGGCCGGATCAATAAAGGTAAATTATTTAAATAATAAAACACGATTTAAACCATTTAAACAAAAAGTAAAACAACGCAGAGAGAGAGAGAGAGAGAGAGAGAGAGAGAGAGAGAGAGAGAGAGAGAGAGAATTACAAGGATTTTGGATGCCTCAAAGACTTTTTATAGTCCAGGAGTGGAGAATCCATTTGTTCTTGAAGAGGTAGAGCGAATTGGTTTAAACATTTAGTTTTAATGATCTTGTCTAACTTATTCTTAGAGAGAGAGAGAGAGAGAGAGAGAGAGAGAGAGAGAGAGAGAGAGAGAGAGAGAGAGAGAGGAGAGAGAGAGAGAGAGAGATTACAAGGATTTTGGATGCCTCAAAAGACTTTTTAGCCCATAAGTGGAGACTCCATTTGCTCCTGGGTAGAGCGAATTAGTTTAAACATTTAGTATTTATGATCTTGTCTAACTTATTCTTGAAGAGAGAGAGAGAGAGAGAGAGAGAGAGAGAGAGAGAGAGAGAGAGAGAGAGAGAGAGAGAGAGAGATTACAAGGATTTTAGATGCATCAAAGACTTTTCATAGTCCATAATTGGAGAATCAATTTGCTCTTGAAAAGGTAGAGCGAATTAGTATAAACATTTAGTTTAAATGATCTTGCCTAAGTTATTCTTGGAGAGAGAGAGAGAGAGAGAGAGAGAGAGAGAGAGAGAGAGAGAGAGAGAGAGAGAGAGAGAGAGAGAGAGAGAGAGAGAGTTACAAGGATTTTGGATGCTTCAAAAGACTTTTTAGCTCATAAGTGGAGACTCCATTTGCTCTTGGGTAGAGCGAATCAGTTTAAACATATAGTATTTATGATCTTGTCTAACTTATTATTGAAAAGAGAGAGAGAGAGAGAGAGAGAGAGAGAGAGAGAGAGAGAGAGAGATTACAAGGATTTTGGATGCCTCAAAGACTTTTTATAGTCCATAAGTGGAGAATCCATTTGTTCTTGAAGAGGTAGAGCGAATTGGTTTAAACATTTAGTTTTAATGATCTTGTCTAACTTATTCTTGGAGAGAGAGAGAGAGAGAGAGAGAGAGAGAGAGAGAGAGATTACAAGGATCTTGGATGTCTCAAAGACTCCCTTTGCTCTTGAGTAGAGAGAATTAGTTTAAACGTTTCGAGTTTTAATGATCTTGTCTAACTTACTATTGAATATATATATATATATATATATATATAGAGAGAGAGAGAGAGAGAGAGAGAGAGAGAGAGAGAGAGAATCCTAATATGATATAAAATCACGTGTTTATGATTCAATATCATTCTCACACACGTCTATACAAAACATACGCGCGTCCGTATGGCATGAACTATAACTATGATCATCTACTACGACTCATAAAACTATCATTACAGCCTAAACAGAAGCAAAGGGGGGAATGATTCCAAAGGGAGTGGAGAGGCAGTCAATTATCGCAGAGAAATAACAGCGCACGCGAAAGACGACTCTCCCGAACCCCTTATATCGCATCACTGACAGAAACGCCCTCCAGATAGAGATAATATTTGGTTTTTATCAATTGACCGTTAATATGATAGCTGTATCCGGACAAAGATACATCTAATATTAGTTCTTGAGCGTGCGGTATACTGCAGTTGCCAAATAATAATGATAATAATAGCAGAAAAAAAGAGAGCTTTCAGTATAGATTTTTCTCAAGTAATTAAGAATATTCACATACTTCGAACAATCTAATACTATACTCTATTGTTTATAATGAAGCACATTTGCACTGAATCGCAGGGGTGCCCTTTTATCTCGGAAAAGTTTCCTGCTATCTGATTGGTTAGAATTATTTTGTCTAACCAATTAGTGATTAGGAAACTTTTCCGAACTAAAAGGGCACAGGTGCGAGTCGGTGCAAATGCGTCTCAGTAAAAAAATTGAGAATAGAAGATTATTTTTGTCTGCTGCATTTTTCAAAACATGATCGTCTTGAAACATTAATAATGGTAATGATAACGAAAACTGAAAAATAATAATGCCAATAATAATTATTATAATTGTGTTATAACTCGTAATGAATACATAACCAACTAGAGGGGCACTCTAGTAGAGCGCAGACCTCCGCCGCGGAAGCTTATTTCTCGACCTTTTGTTCGACCTTGACTTTTGACCTTAACATGTATTAATTGGCATGGAATTTCATACACATAAATATGAACCAAGTTTGAAGACTCTGTGACAACGACGTCCAAACTTATGGCTGATTACGTAAATGAGACATTTTGCTTGACCGCAACCTTGCCCTTCCAAAATTAAATATTTCCAGCCTTTTACATAACAGTTAATGACTGCAAGTTTCATTACTCTACAATTAAAACTGTGGCCAGGAAGCTGCTCACAAACAAACACGCATGCAAGCAAACAGGGACGAAAACATAGCCTCCTTCCAACTTTTTTTTTTTTACAACAATGACAAAATAAAAGCAAATCATACTATCTTTAGCTAAAGACTATATCAAATACTTTACGAAATGAAGACGACAAAAACCACGAAGCAATAAAGAACGCTAACAAAAAGGTAGTATGTTGGCCAGGGCACAAGCCACCTTTTGAGATACTGCCGCTAGAGACTTATGGGGTCCTTTGACTGGCCAGAGAGTCATACATCAGAGATGGCTACCTAGCAAAATGTCAATCATGTGGACTTTAAGACGGTCCTCGATTTCTTGCCATGTTCACTATAGCACAGCTTCATAAATTGTGGCAATTGCATCAGAGGCCTTTTGCTTGAAATCAGCGATGTCCTATATCTTTGCTTGCTGCAAGATATCTTTAACACAACTCCATAGAAATAAAATCATGGGAGTTATACATAGAATTTGGCCACCATTTCCAATCCATCTTTGTGGAAATTTTTGGCTTAGAAACCTACAAGCATACAGCCCCAATGAGGTGGTGTACCATCTAGCTGGAAAATGGTGGTTGGTTGAAGGCCATTTAGCTATAGTGCCACATATTCAATGAAGAGGTCAAGGTAAAGTAGACAGAGATTAATGTCGCGAAGAAAAATGGACCAATGATTCGATTGTACATGATCCTACACAACATATTCACTTTTGGACTATCTCTTGAGTTCCTTGGTTACATAGGGATGTTCCGAATCCCAGATTCTCACATTACGTATTTGCTTCATCACTAAAACGAACTTGCTCGAGAAGCGTTTCATCCTCAGAAATTCACTACAGCAAGTTAATTGCAAACTCTTTTCGTCTTAGTAAGTATATACTATGTAAGCGTACAATCAATTGTTCTTGCTGTAAGAGGTGGATAGTAATAAGGATGGACATTGTAGGAGAAAAATAAAAGGCTCACCTTGCACAATCAATGTATTCCCCCCCTTTTTTTAGGGGAGGGGGGCCGTACAATCCTCCCTTTATCAGTTTCGTGACCCTGTATCCATACATTTCTTGTGCTATGCTCGAATTGACTAAGTGACAGTGTATCTCTTCCACATTCAATTCTGTTATTTCAATAAGTCTGTGCAATCGATTTTGTTAAAGAAAAAAACATGATATACATTGGATCTTTTCTTGAAGAGTAACCCTTTTTTAGAGGGTTCATTTAACAGTACTTCCTCCATCACCAGGGTACATAAAGTACACAAATACAATGTGACAAATATATATATATATATATATATATATATATATATATATATATATATATATATATGTATATATATATATAATTTATATATATATATATATATATATATATATATATACATACTGTATGTTTCAAGACATAAATCTTGAAATCCTACATATATAAAGAATAGGAATCTTAAAAGTCACCAAAAGGAAAAGGTAATCCTGCAAGAAAACTGGTCACCAGTGACCACGCCAAGAAAATGACCGAAAAAGGGAGAAGCGAAAGTAGCCACTTAGTGGTGCATGACAGGAGGTAACAAGAATGGAGGCCCCCTAGCGAGCGAGATGTGTACTAAGAACACAAAGCCCCCTGGTGGGAGAGATTCGAACTAATCTCTCGGGCCATCAGACTCCGTAGGGTGTCCTCACAGCGGATGAAGTACACGTTCAACGATGCATTGCTGCTCACGTCATAAAAAAAGGGAGAAAATGCATCGTGATCTTATTGTTCGAATAACGCCACACATTCTAAAGCAAAACTACGTTCAGGAAATGTCATGGAACGTTTAAGCCGACCCGGAACTACCAAATGTACTTTCTTTGCGATAATGTAATCGAGCAATGTAGTACGTGACCTTCATGTTAACTATACGGTATAATGTCGTGGCCAAATGTTGCATAATGAAAGCTTGGGCCATATGCATAATGTAACCGATATAACTATAGGTTCTTCCGACGACAACATGTATATATATATATATATATATATATATATATATATATATATATATGTATATATATATATATATATATATATATATATATATATATGTATATATATATATATATATATATATATATATATATATATATATATTTAATTGATTATCTAAATGACAAGACGCACAAAGCTACACGATAAAATAGCTTACTTCAATCAGCAGTTTCACAGGATACAAATATAATAGGAAACAAAAGTATTATAAATAAGTAGGCGGAAAGGGTGAAAAAAAAAGAACATTCAAGTAGTGATGCGATGAAAAACATGTTATCTGTAAGTATGAGAAAGGCTAATGGCCAAGAAAAAATCTAAATGGAAAACTTTATATACTATAAGTTATCTGCTAATGAAATTACTATAATATATCATTACTATTATTATATATTATACTTATTATATATCATATACTATCATATATTATATATCATATATTAAATATTACTACTATATATGCTTCGCCCTGATTTATTGAGGCTTTTATAATCCATCTACTAATAAACTAGAAATAAAAAAAACAAAACAAATACGAACTCTAAAATAGAAAAAAATACAATGTTACCTATCTCGAAGAGAAAAACAACGACCTACCCCAATCAAATTCCCCACGGGGCTTTGGTAATCGTCACTTTAGGTCAGGGAAAGAAGAAGACATTAGGTCAGGTTGATTAGAGAAAGGGCGACAGTAATATGCTCCTACGGTACAAGTCTGTCCATAGACCTTTTGGCTCAAGGAGGTTAGTTTTAGGACATCTTGGTGCGAGGAAGAAGGCAAGGATATCATCTTACCCATTGCAAGAATTGTATTATTTAGAATCACTTCTACTAAAGTAAGACTAATAATTGCATATATATATATATATATATATATATATATATATATATATATATATATATATATATATATATATATATATATATATATATATATATATATATATACCCTCTTGCTTGAGGGTACACTCGGGCACACTATTCTATCTTATTTTTCTTCCTCTTGTTTTGTAAAAGAAAGTTTGTTATAGTTTATATAGTAAAATGTTTATTTTAATGTTGATACTGTTCCTAAAATATTTTATTTTTCCTTGTTTCCTGTCCTCACTGAGCTATTTTCCCTGTTGGAGCCCCTGGTCTTATAGCATCCTGCTTTTCTAACTAGGGTTTTAGATTAGCAAGTAATAATAATAATAATAATAATAATAATAATAATAATAATAATAATAATTTATTGTATGTGAAGTTGGGTAGATATTGAAAATATAGTTTACCTTTTGTGAATTCATTCTTACTCGATTTGTTCAAATTCTTACTTCCATCGTATCAAAACAAATCAATTATAAAAACACTATATTTGCCTGGCACATTTATATTAAGCCTTCTTGAACTTCCTTCGTTTACCCTGAAGCCACCAACGTTGGGTGGATCCTGGGTTTGCCTAAAATCCAGACACTTGCAACTTTCCATTTAATAATTATGTATCTATCGCTTGTTACACTGTTAGTTGCAACTTCTTCATTTCCCCTTTTTCTACCAGTGTTAGAATAAATAGGGATCAACAATTATGTTTCAATGACTCTGCAATAAAATAAAAGTAATGTTTTGATTTAGGGAGATTTTACAACCAAAGGAAAACGCTGCCAATTTTACACTTCACAGAACAGAGAAAACCCGTTTGCGATATAACGACTTTCGACTCTTAAATAATCATTTTAATTTTTCAAATGAGCTTTCCCTTTTTTATATATTTTGAACCTATGACAGATAAGGGATTGTGGTAAAACGCATTCTTGATCATTCTCAAATAATAATTTCACAATACTGATGCGGTTATGTTTGATCCTCAATAAAAAGTTTATGATATGTTATGTTGTGTAAAATTTATATTTAACCTACAATATATTTCTTGAACTTTTCCCATAGAAAATTTTATCGTATTTCTCAATAAGAATGGTTTCTGTTATTTTGACTGGGCAAGCGTGTGATTTCTTATTAAGCTGGGCATCATCTTAAACCTATTGCTTATCCAAGGCCTAATAAAAAAAAATTATGATAGGTTATGTTGTGTGAAATTTATATTTAACCTATAATATATTTCTTGAATTCTTTTAGGCATCATCTTTTAAATATTGTTTATTATACTTTTGAATCTCCGATAAAATACGAAAACACATAGAAACTAATTAACAATGACTATAGTCCATTTCTTTTAGCGATGCATATTTGCACAGACTCGCAGCGGTGCCCTTCTAGCTCGGAAAAGTTTCCGGATCGCTGATTGGTTGGACGAGATAATTCCAACCAATCAGCGATCACGACGAATGATGACCACAGCGACCATGTGAAATGAGGTGATTACAAGAAACGAGTTCCATTGATTGATTGATTATAAGTTTTCTGGCATCCTGACATCAAAGGTCATTTACGCCGATATCATTTATTATATATAATGAACAAAAGAATATTGAATTAAAACCATAAAAGCGAAGATGTCATTATAAAAGTTAAATAGCGTACAGAAGACCTGATTCTGAAAAATAAAAAATTTAAATGCTGCTGGCATAGAACGACACATCATGTCCAATAATCTTGGCAAGGATTGATAGATTGATTTGAGGTTTTCTGGCATCCTGATATCTAAGATAATTGACGCCGATATAATTCATTATAAATAAAGAATAAAAGAATATTCAATCAAAACCATGAAAGCAAAGATGTCCCTTTAAAAGTTACATAGTTTTCAGACCTCCTGCTTCTGAAGTAAAGCTAAAAATACCACTTGCATGGTAGGACACATCATGTCCAAGAATCTTGACAAGGATGAACCTGCCATGGTCATCAGTCTATGGCAAATGAAACTAGTAAAGCACTCTGAGAGTGCAGACCTCCGCACGTCAGCTTATTTCTTGAAATCTTCTTTCCTTTCCCAGAATCAATTTAGACCGTAGGAGTATTTGAAGTCTGTGACAATCATGTTTGAACTTGGGGTTAAGGTCAAGGTTAATTCGGTCGACCTTTGCTTAACTTTGACCTTGACCTTTGAATTACGACTTTCAAAACTGAATTACTTCCACGTCTCAACATAACAATTAATCCCTAAAAGTTGAACTATTCTTCGATAAAATTGTGGCCAGGAAGTTGTTCACAAGCAAACGTAAAGGTGCGGAAAAATAACCTCCTCCTAACTTCGTTGGCAGAGGTAACAATTGTGTGTTTCGAATAAGGAAAATGGATTGATTTGGAGTTTTCTGGCATCCTAAACTCTTGTGTGTTTAGAATAAGGAAAAGTGATTGATTTTGGAGTTGTCTGGCATCCTAAACTCTTGTGTGTTTAGAATAAGGAAAATGGATTGATTTGGAGTTTTCTGGCATCCTAAACTCTTGTGTGTTTAGAATAAGGAAAAGTGATTGATTTGGAGTTGTCTGGCATCCTAAACTCTTGTGTGTTTAGAATAAGGAAAAGTGATTCATTTGGAGTTTTCTGGCATCCTAAACTCTTGTGTGTTTAGAATAAGGAAAATGGATTGATTTGGAGTTTTCTGGCATCCTAAACTCTTGTGTGTTTAGAATAAGGAAAAGTGATTGATTTGGAGTTTTCTGGCATCCTAAACTCTTGTGTGTTTAGAATAAGGAAAAGTGATTGATTTGGAGTTGTCTGGCATCCTAAACTCTTGTGTGTTTAGAATAAGGAAAAGTGATTCATTTGGAGTTTTCTGGCATCCTAAACTCTTGTGTGTTTAGAATAAGGAAAATGGATTGATTTGGAGTTTTCTGGCATCCTGCAGATAAGGATAGAAGGTGGGTAGGATGACCTACCATTGCCCCTCGGAAGAGGAAGAGGCCAGATAAGAAGGTGGTTGGAAGAGCGTTGCGGGAGGATTTGAAGGAGCAAGAAGAAAGAGGGTTTCTTCATATCACAGAAAATATCAAGACAGCTACAACACCGCCGTTGGGGGCTGCCTGCTGTGTTAAAATGGCTACTGGCTGCGGATTTTGCTAAAGGCATTTTTTTTTCTGCTACTAGACTTGCTATTACTGCTCCTGTAGCTACTACCGCTACTACTCTTACTTAGGGTTGTGGTGGCCGATGAGGTAACGTTCCTGACTGGCGGTTGCCAAACTGGGGTTCGAGTCCCGCTCAAACTCGTTAGTTCCTTTGGTCGTTGCAACCTCACTATTCTTGTAAGCTAAGGATGTGGGGTTTGGGGGAGCCTATAGGTCTGTAGACTTGCTACTACTGCTCCTGTAGTAACTACCGCTACTGCTCCAATTTAGGGTTGTGGTGGCCGATGTGGTAACGTCCCTGACAGGCGATTTCATTACTAGGGTTCGAGTCTCACTCAAAACTCGTTACTTCCTTTGGTCGTTGCAACCTCACTATCCTTGTGAGCTAAGGATGGGGGGTTTGGAGGAGCCTATAGGTCTACCTGCTGAATCATCAGCAGCCATTGCCTGGCCCTCCCTGGTCCTAGCTCGGGTGAAGAGGGGGCTTGGGGGCTGATCATATGCATACGTGGTCAGTCTCTAGGGCATTGTCCTGCTTGCCAGGGCAATGTCACTGTCCCATGCTTCTGCCATTCATGAGCGGCCTTTAAACCTTTAAACGGGGGGGGGGGGGTAACCATCCTACCATATTCTCAATTACATCTATTCTTTTTCTACTGAACTATTTCCAACCATATACGTCACTCCTCTTTTCTACAATTTATGGATGAGTCGATTATTTATCCAGAGTATATTAATAACTTAATTTCGTGTTCCTAAAAATTGCGTACTATAACAAATTTATTCATCTGTATGTTTGCCATACGAAAGAAAATATATACGATAATAAACATAAACCTAATCAGCCGTATTTCAAATATATTCATATATATATATATATATACATATATATATATATATATATATATATATATATATATATATATATATATATATATATATATATGGTAGTAATAAGGATAACAATAATAATAATAATAATAATAATAATAATAATAATTAATTCATTATTACTATCACTATTATTAATAATGTTGTTATTGCAATCCAAATTGGAAAAACAGAATGTTACAAGTAAAAGGGAAAGCAGCCCAATGAAGATAGGAATTGGAGAAGTAGGCATAAAGAATAAACTAGAAAAGAAGAAAGCAATAAACAAATGTAGATGAATAAAAATACTAAATAATAAGTAATATAGTCATGAAGATAGCTTGAATGAAACCCCTGTATGAAAACAGAGTTTATTTAGAAATACCTTCATAATGCGACTTTTTAGCACACACAAACAAAAACATAGATGCCAATAAAAAGACATGAACTATTTACGCAATGATCTTAAACAAGAATATCACTAATTAATTTATGTAAATAAAATGTTTGTATGGAAACACCCTTCCTCACCATGTATGCATACATACATGTACATACACTAATATATATCACCTTAAAAAAACTTTATATATGTATCAAAATTGTATATATATATATATATATATATATATATATATATATATATATATATATATATTGGAGTTATTAATAATTTTGTAGACATCGTGCTTAATTTATTTGTAATTTTACAAGAATGATATTTAGAATACTAAAATGTCCAGGTATATAATACCTAAGAAAAATGCATGAACTATATATCAAGTCTGCTATAAATTTCTTAGGGCATCATATAAAATGGTCTAATTCATAAAAAAAAATTATTACCATCTAAATCTCAATTATATCAACCAATCACAGATGAGAAATAAATTACATACCTAATACGATTATCACGCGCAATGTTTTCTAACATTAAAAAATCTTTGGCACAATGTCTAACCTGTTAATAATGTAATATACATCACTATCTACCTACTTAATTATTTTTAGCCTCTCGCGGATCTCAGATAGTATATTTCTAGATGTACTGTAAATGCCACATAAGGTAGGACATATGGCACAACTAACATATCCCACCTTCCATATACTACAGGTAAATATTCTACTTAATATACTCTCACTACACTATTAAAAATATGCCGTCAAAAAAAGGTAAAAATCCTAGATTAAATGTTGCCGGGCATTCACCGTTTTAATAACGGGTATATTGACGTAAAGGAGTGATATTACGGTCACCAACCCCTAAAAGATAATAACAAAGTAGGGTAAAATTACGGTCGCCTGTATTTTACTGAAATACGGCCGAGAACGTATATTTTTACGGTGAATTTCCGATTAGAATTACGGTTTTTTTAAAAGTGTATGAAGTGGAATCTCATGAATGTAACACGAGCACACACCTTCGCTTGCCTTGTCAGCTGAACACCTGTTGCTTCAAAACCCGCCTTTATTTGGCCTTGATTTTGCGTAGTAACTCTCTATTGTGAAGACCCTGTGCTCCTGACCCTCTATTCGTCTTGAACTGACCGCCTTATGATCTCTATCTGTTTTATTGACCTAGTATATTGTTGACCTAAATAGCTACAATGACCTTGCATTAATCTGCTGACCTTTCAAGTGTTTTACCAGACGTGTAGTGTTCTAATGACCATGTAGAGTTCAATTGACCCTCTCTCATTTGACATGCCATAACATCCACTCAAATTGAACAGCCTATGGCCCCATAATCTCAAGTG
>NC_090725.1:295961468-295971468 GCF_036898095.1 Palaemon carinicauda | reverse complement strand
ATATATATATATATATATATATATATATATTACAAATATATATATATACATATACTTATACATATATATATATATATATATATATATATATATATATTATATATATATATATATATATATATACAAATATATATATATAAATATATATATATATACATATATTATATATATATGAGAGAGAGAGAGAGAGAGAGAGAGAGAGAGAGAGAGAGAGAGAGAGAGAGAGAGAGAGAGAGAGAGAGCTTAAACGAAGGTTACAAAGCTAGAATTTAATTTTCTAGCGATATGCCATTTGAAATCAAACATTTATATACTAACATAGAATGAAAATTTAGAAAAAATATTGGGCAAATAACTTTTGAGAAATTCCTCCTGATAAAAGTTTTCTAGAAATAGAGGGACCTGGAATTTCCATTGCATATCAAAAAAAAAAAAAAAAAAAAAAAAAAAAAAAAAAAAAAAAAAAACTTCCGTAAGGGATTTAAATATGGACAAAAATATCCGTTCGGGTGTTTGATACTTTAGAAATGTAAGTGCTTGACATCCCAAAATTACTAAAATGGCTTCAATTAGTAAGTGAAATTACTTCAATTATTATTACTTGCTAAGCTACACCTGTAGTTGGAAAAGCAAAAAGAAAGGAAATAAACAAATTACAAGTAATGAACAATTATATTTCAAAAACAGTAACATTAAAATAATTTTTTCATAAACAAACTATAAAAACTTCAAAAAACAAGATGAAGATAAATAAGATAGAATAGTCTGCCTGAGTGTACCCTCAAGCAAGAGAACTCTACCTCAAGACTGGAAGACCATGATAAAGAGGCTATGGCACTACCCAAGACTAAAGAACAATGGTTTGATTTTCGAGTGTCCTTCTAGAAGATCTGCTTGCCATAACTAAATAGTCTTTTCTACCCTTAGCAAGAGGAAAGTTGACACTGAACAATTGCATTTCAGTAGTAATCCCAGAAGGAAGAAAAATTGTTTGGTAATCTCAGTATTGTCATGTGTATGAGGACATAAGTGAATATGGAAAGAATACACCAAACTATTTGGTGTATGTGTAGGTAAAGACAAAATGACCCGTAACCAAAGAGAGGGATCGATGTAGTAGTGTCTGGCTGGTAGTAATCACTTGAGTCTGATGCCTATTGATTGACGCTACTTCCGAAACTCCCCAAAACCAACATTACACTTGCATTATCTATGAACTTAAAAGATCCGGTCTTACACTCGATGTAACTATAGTCCATTTCTTTTAGCGATGCATATTTGCACCGACTCGCAGCGGTGCCCTTTTAGCTCGGAAAAGTTTCCTGATCGCTGATTGGTTAAAATTATCTCGTCCAACCAATCAGCGATCAGGAAACTTTTCCGAGCTAAAAGGGCACCGCTGTGAGTCGGTGCAAATCTGCATCGCTAAAAGAAATTGACTATAAATGTGAGCCAAAAACTGAGCCAGTAAAAATGTATGTATATATAAAGATTAATATGGTTAGGATAAACAGTGATTGTCAGCTATGAGATTTAAATTATATTTCCCAAGTAAATACAATCTAGTTAATTAAGTATATGTCTTTTTTCACGAATACATTTAGCAATAGCATGTAAGCTTAGAATAAAAGAGTAAAACAAGACTCTGGCAACGGAAAAGACTTGGGTTTGAGTATACACATCATAAAAAAAAAAAAAACACACACATTTATCTATATACCGTCCTTCTTTTGTCTCAAGGAGAGGACAGTATAATTTTGAATTTCAAAATCCATTAAATTCTTGGGGTTGGCAGCAGACATCTCTTTCGAATAATTATTTTTGAAGAGTCGCTTGCAGTAAGATTATAACTTCGATACCGAATGCTAGAGTCTTTCCTAAAATAACCTCGGGAAGCGAGTGTGTCATTATTGAAAAGTTTGGTTTGTTTTGTTCATACATTTTATTGTGACTCTTCAAACTCATACACTAACACACACACAGGTGTTAAAAGATGTAGGACAGATGTATTGACATGCCAATGCATGCAAGATTGAAGTGAATGGTGCAGTTTGAGTGTGAGGGTTCGATGAACTCATAATGAGACTTCTGTACAGTTCCATGAAGAGGATAATGCAGAGGAAGTGTCCAGCACAGGGGATTCATTCGCGATTTATCAATCTACTTATATATATATATATATATATATATATATATATATATATATATATATATATATATATATATATATATATATATATGTATATATATGTATACATATACATATATATACATATTATATATGTATATATATACATATATATATATATATATATGTGTGTGTGTGTGTGTATATATATATACACACATATATATATATATATATATATATATATATATATATATATATGAATTATGGTTGCATTTGGATTATTGTCATGAAGATGTATATTTACAGTAAATATGAATATATATATATTTTGTTTATCATTAGAAATGTTGGCTCTAAAGAAACACATACACATACACACACTTACACACACACATACACACATATATATATATATATATATATATATATATATATATATATATACTGTATATATATGTATATATATATATATATATATATATATAAACAGTTCACAAAATACATTCAAAACAACTGAAGCAAATATTGCCTTTCAAAATAGTTAGAAATGAACTTAGTTAGTTACAAAACAATTAAAAACCTCCGTCAAATTATACAGTCCATTTTAAATATGAATGAGATTAACTAAACTTTACTAAAAAAAAAAAATTCAAATTATCGGTTTTACTTTTTTTCGTAATGTTCGACTAAAATTTATATTACATTTTCTTCTCTATTTACAAAAGGATGAGAGAGAGAGAGAGAGAGAGAGAGAGAGAGAGAGAGAGAGAGAGAGAGAGAGAGAGAGAGAGAGAGAGAGAGAGAGAGATTATCTAAACTTTATTATAAAGTAAAAAATTCAAATTATCAGTTTTACTGTTTTCGTAATGTTCGACCAAAATTTATATTACATTTTCTTTATTTACAAAAGGACGAGAGAGGGAGAGAGAGAGAGAGAGAGAGAGAGAGAGAGAGAGAGAGAGAGAGAGAGAGAGAGAGAGAGAGAGAGAGAGAATTACAAGGATTTTGGATGCCTCAAAAGACTTTTTAGCCCATAAGTGGAGACCCCATTTACTCTTTGGTAGAGCGAATTAGTTTAAACAATTAGTATTTATGGTCTTGTCTAACTTATTCTTGAAGAGAGAGAGAGAGAGAGAGAGAGAGAGAGAGAGAGAGAGAGAGAGAGAGAGAGAGAGAGAGAGAGAGACTTAAGGCTTATCGAGACCGGGCTGCATGTCATGTCGCTCACACTAATTATCTTCCATCGCGCATCTGCCTCACATCTGATTATTGTTCTCTCTCTCTCTCTCTCTCTCTCTCTCTCTCTCTCTCTCTCTCTCTCTCTCTCTCTTAGCCGTTTCCTTTTGTATACATTCTCCTTCCATCTATCTTATTTCTCTTCTTATTGTTTTTTCCGTTTCCTTTTTTTCCCTTTAATGTATTTCTCTCTCTCTCTCTCTCTCTCTCTCTCTCTCTCTCTCTCTCTCTCTCTCTCTCTCTCTCTCTCTCTCTCTCTCTCTCTTAGCCGTTTCCTTTTGTATACATTCTCCTTCCATCTATCTTATTTCTCTTCCTATTGTTTTTTCCGTTTCCTTTTCTTTCCTTTAATGTATTCATTCTACTTCAGTCTATCTTTCCATTCCTCTCGTTTTTTCCGTATCCTTTTCTTTGCTTTAATGCATTCATTTTCCTTCAATCTGTCTCATTCTCTTCCTCTTGTTTTTTTCCGTATCCTTTTCTTTGCTTTAATGCATTCAATCTTTTCCAATCTAATTTCTCTTCCTCTTGTTATTTTTTTTCCGTTTCATTTTCTTTGCTTTAATGCATTCATTCTCCTTCAATCTATCTTATTTCTCTTCCTACCGTTTTTTCCGTTTCCTTTTTTTTTTTTGCTTTAGTGCACTCATTTTCCTTCAATCTCCTATTTCTCTTTTTTTATCAAGTTTTTATAGTTTATATATGAAAGATCTAACTTACTGTTCTTAAAAGAATTATTTTAGTGATCTATTACTTCTCTTGTTTATTCATTTTCTTGTTTCCTTCCTTACTGGGCTATGTTATTGTAGTTGGAGCCCTTGGGCTTATAGCATTCTGCTTTTCCAACTCTGGTTATAGCTTAGCAGATAATAATAATAATAATAATAATAATAATAATAAGAAGAAGAAGAAGAAGAAGAAGAGTAATAATAATAATAATAATAATAATAATAATAATGATAATAATAATAATAATAATGATAATAATAATGAAATAATAGTAGTAATAATAATAATAATAATAATAATAATAATAATAATAATAATAACAATATTATTATTATCATTATTATCATTATTATTATTATTAATCATAATCGATACTAAAAACCATGCCTTTGGCCTTTCCCACTTTCTCTTACAACTAAAATCGCCAAACATCCTCTGTCACGCTTATTTACTCTCGAACGTTTTCTTTTCTTCTGCTTCGTCTGTTTGCCTCTTCTTGTGAGTAACCTCCCCATTCCTTCATTTTTATCTAGGCGCCATTTCTCTCCCCTTTATCATGAGTTACGCCACCTCCCGCGGCCTCCGTTGTCCCCCGAGTAGATTGGGTTGCACGGACACAACACAACGCAACACAACACAACAAAACACACAACACAGCTCCTCTGAAAGGTTTAAAGGCCGCTCGTGAATGGCAGAGGCAAGGGACAGTAACATTGCTCTATAAAGCAGGACAATGCCCTAGAGACTAACCATATATATTAAACAGCTCTTTTGAAACCGTATCTTGAATCGAGTGTTTAAAGGTTTAAAGGCCACTCATGAATGGCAGACGAAAGGGACTGTGACATTGCCCTATCAAGCAGGACAATGCCCTAGAGACTGACCATATATATTAAACAGCTCCTCTGAAACCATATCTTGGATGGAGTGTTTAAAGGTTTAAAGGCCGCTCATGAATGGCAGAGGCGAGGGACAGTGACATTGCCCTAGCAAGCAGGACAATGCCCTAGAGACTGACCATATATATTAAACAGCTCCTCTTAAACCATATCTTGGATCGAGTGTTTAAAGGTTTAAAGGCCGCTCGTGAATGGCAGAGGCAAGGGACAGTGACATTGCCCTATCAAGCAGGACAATGCACTAGAGACTGACCATATATATTAAACAGCTCCTCTTAAACCATATCTTGGATGGAGTGTTTAAAGGTTTAAAGGCCGCTCATGAATGGCAGAGGCGAGGGACAGTGACATTGCCCTAGCAAGCAGGACAATGCCCTAGAGACTGACCATATATATTAAACAGCTCCTCTTAAACCATATCTTGGATCGAGTGTTTAAAGGTTTAAAGGCCGCTCGTGAATGGCAGAGGCAAGGGACAGTGACATTGCCCTATCAAGCAGGACAATGCCCTAGAGACTGACCATATATATTAAACAGCTCCTCTTAAACCATATCTTGGATCGAGTGTTTAAAGGTTTAAAGGCCGCTCGTGAATGGCAGAGGCGAGGGACAGTGACATTGCCCTAGCAAGCAGGACAATGCCCTAGAGACTGACCATATATATTAAACAGCTCCTCTTAAACCATATCTTGGATCGAGTGTTTAAAGGTTTAAAGGCCGCTCGTGAATGGCAGAGGCAAGGGACAGTAACATTGCTCTATAAAGCAGGACAATGCCCTAGAGACTAACCATATATATTAAACAGCTCTTTTGAAACCGTATCTTGAATCGAGTGTTTAAAGGTTTAAAGGCCACTCATGAATGGCAGACGAAAGGGACTGTGACATTGCCCTATCAAGCAGGACAATGCCCTAGAGACTGACCATATATATTAAACAGCTCCTCTGAAACCATATCTTGGATGGAGTGTTTAAAGGTTTAAAGGCCGCTCATGAATGGCAGAGGCGAGGGACAGTGACATTGCCCTAGCAAGCAGGACAATGCCCTAGAGACTGACCATATATATTAAACAGCTCCTCTGAAACCATATCTTGGATCGAGTGTTTAAAGGTTTAAAGGCCGCTCATGAATGGCAGACGAAAGGGACTGTGACATTGCCCTATCAAGCAGGACAATGCCCTAGAGACTGACCATATATATTAAACAGCTCCTCTGAAACCATATCTTGGATCGAGTGTTTAAAGGTTTAAAGGCCGCTCATGAATGGCAGAGGCGAGGGACAGTGACATTGCCCTATCAAGCAGGACAATGCCCTAGAGACTGACCATATATATTAAACAGCTCTTTTGAAACCGTATCTTGATCGAGCGTTTAAATGTTTAAAGGCAGCTCATGAATGGCAGACGAAAGGGACTGTGACATTGCCCTATCAAGCAGGACAATGCCCTAGAGACTGACCATATATATTAAACAGCTCTTTTGAAACCGTATCTTGGATCGAGTGTTTAAAGGTTTAAAGGCCGCTCATGAATGGCAGACGAAAGGGACTGTGACATTGCCCTATCAAGCAGGACAATGCCCTAGAGACTGACCATATATATTAAACAGCTCTTTTGAAACCGTATCTTGATCGAGCGTTTAAATGTTTAAAGGCAGCTCATGAATGGCAGACGAAAGGGACTGTGACATTGCCCTATCAAGCAGGACAATGCCCTAGAGACTGACCATATATATTAAACAGCTCCTCTGAAACCATATCTTGGATCGAGTGTTTAAAGGTTTAAAGGCCGCTCATGAATGGCAGACGAAAGGGACTGTGACATTGCCCTATCAAGCAGGACAATGCCCTAGAGACTGACCATATATATTAAACAGCTCCTCTGAAACCATATCTTGGATCGAGTGTTTAAAGGTTTAAAGGCCGCTCATGAATGGCAGACGAAAGGGACTGTGACATTGCCCTATCAAGCAGGACAATGCCCTAGAGACTGACCATATATATTAAACAGCTCCTCTGAAACCATATCTTGGATCGAGTGTTTAAAGGTTTAAAGGCCGCTCATGAATGGCAGGGGCGAGGGACAGTGACATTGCCCTATCAAGCAGGACAATGCCCTAGAGACTGACCATATATATTAAACAGCTCCTCTGAAACCATATCTTGGATCGAGTGTTTAAAGGTTTAAAGGCCGCTCATGAATGGCAGAGGCGAGGGACTGTGACATTGCCCTATCAAGCAGGACAATGCCCTAGAGACTGACCATATATATTAAACAGCTCTTTTGAAACCGTATCTTGGATCGAGTGTTTAAAGGTTTAAAGGCCGCTCATGAATGGCAGGGGCGAGGGACAGTGACATTGCCCTATCAAGCAGGACAATGCCCTAGAGACTGACCATATATATTAAACAGCTCTTTTGAAACCGTATCTTGGATCGAGTGTTTAAAGGTTTAAAGGCCGCTCATGAATGGCAGAGGCGAGGGACTGTGACATTGCCCTATCAAGCAGGACAATGCCCTAGAGACTGACCATATATATTAAACAGCTCCTCTTAAACCATATCTTGGATCGAGTGTTTAAAGGTTTAAAGGCCGCTCGTGAATGGCAGAGGCGAGGGACAGTGACATTGCCCTATCAAGCAGGACAATGCCCTAGAGACTGACCATATACATTAATATATTAAACAGCACCTCTGAAACCATATCTTGATCGAGTGTTTAAAGGTTTAAAGGCAACTCATGAATGGCAGACGAAAGGGACTGTGACATTTCCCTATCAAGCAGGACAATGATCTAGAGATTGACCATATATATTAAACAGCTCTTTTGAAACCCTATCTTGGATCGAGTGTTTAAAGGTCGCTCATGAATGGCAGGGGCGAGGGACAGTGACACTGCTCTATCAAGCAGGACAATGCCCTAGAGACTGACCATATATATTAAACAGCTCTTTTGAAACCGTATCTTGGATCGAGTGTTTAAAAATCTTAAGGCAACTCATGAATGGCAGAGGAAAGGGACTGTGACATTGCCCTATCAAGCAGGACAATGCCCTAAGACTAACCATATATACATATGATCAGCGCCCAAGCCCCCCCCCCCCCCTCTCCGCCCAAGCTAGGACAAAGGAGAGCCAGACAATGGTTGCTCATGACTCAGCAGATAGATCTACAAGCTCTCCCAACCCCCCCCTACCCCCCAACTCCTTAGCTCAAAAGGATAGTGAGATTGCAGCGACCAAAGAAACCAACGAGTTTGAGCGGGACTTGAACTCCAGTCTAGAAT
Source organism: Palaemon carinicauda (assembly GCF_036898095.1). Classification (NCBI taxonomy): domain Eukaryota; kingdom Metazoa; phylum Arthropoda; class Malacostraca; order Decapoda; family Palaemonidae; genus Palaemon; species Palaemon carinicauda. The sequence goes on along the minus strand of NC_090725.1, from coordinate 295,963,189 downwards.
TCACTAGCCAGAGACGTTACCACATCGCCAAACTGCGGAATTGTGGGGGTAATGACGGAAAAATAGGTCTACAGAAGGAGTTCCATCATTTCAATTTCCGATTTCTGCTTTATCTGTCTTGCACGGAAAATATTTCCGCATGGTTATCAAGGTTGAAAAACTATTTTTTTAGGCATATAAATCTGTTTTATATCTATAATATGAAGTCTATCTCTTATATCTGTTAATCTGTATTGAACATTGAACTAAAATTGACATAACAAAGTATAGAAATTGTGAGTATATACTTGGTTAATTTGGCAGATGTTTTGATAATTTTCGGTACTACGGCGTTTGAAGGCCGTTGTACAGTTGACTTCATTAATTCCGGTACACTGAAATATGGTTTCCTTCCTAAGTAATGTATCAGAATTAATGAGGCCAACTGTACTTACCAAGCGGAATTCTAAGGCGGATCCACTGGTAACACTGCTTGGATCATTCCTGCTTATTCGGAACTAAAAATTCATTGCAAGAGTTTCAAATGATACTTGAGAATATAACCAAATTGGACAGGATGAGAATCAATATAATGAAGAAAGTAATAAAAATAGGTTTATCTTGATGGAAGAGCAACAGGGTTGTTCAGAGCACTGATAACCTGACATGCGAGAATATAGACAGCTACTGACAGAGCCACAGAATTGGCCATTAACCTGACAGAGCCACAGAATTTACCATTAACTGTTGTTAGTCACCTGACAGAGCCACAGAATTTGCCATTAACTGTTGTTAGTCACCTGACAGAGCCACAGAATTTGCCATTAACTGTTGTTATTCACCTGACAGAGCCACAGAATTTGCCATTAACTGTTGTTAGTCACATGACAGAGCCACAGAATTTGCCATTAACTGCAATTAGTCACAAGTACTGTAAAAGTTTCCTCTCAATAGTAGTTGCCCCCGACATTACATGCAACAACTGAGTTTACGTTATTAGCACACACTAACCGTGTATACATTACGCTTAAATCTTCATATACCCATCCAAATTCATTCAGAAAATGCATATGCATTACGATATAAAGGGGATAAGACAGCAATACAAACAATACTACATATAAACCGAGATATACTGTACTGTACAAACAGTCAAATACAGAAGTTGCAACACACCGGTGGGACTAACAGTAATGGTCAGCAAATGTCGGTGGACAATTAAAATTGACAGTACTCTTTCACACATACATACATTATATATATATATATATATATATATATATATATATATATATATATATATATGTATATATATATATACATACATACATATATATATGCATACATATATATATATATATATATATATATATATATATATATATATATGTATATATACCCATACATATATATATATATATATATATATATATATATATATATATACACACACATTATATATATATATATATATATATATATATATATATATATATATATATATATAGGGTAGTTTTTTTCTAATAAGGATAAATCAACAGGAAACCACAATGGTATTTGCCACATCCACATTTCAACTGTTAAATCAAGGACGAAACCGCAGTGCAGAAAATATTTCACAAGAGAAGACAATTCCTAGAATTAGACATAATACGCATATTTGAACCACACGTTGAACCACAGTCCAACACAACGCCAATTACCTCTTTTATCCACATCCTTATTCTAATACCTCCTTCAAG
>NC_090725.1:295946468-295956468 GCF_036898095.1 Palaemon carinicauda | reverse complement strand
TTAATCTATTGTTTAATTCTGAAATAAATATATTGGATTAGTTAGAGGAAAATATTCCCAATCGATATGTTGCTTCAAAGTTGAATAAAAATCTGTTGTTTCAGAAGTGCACAATTTAATAGTTGTTTCTTTGCCTAAACTTATTAGTTGGGTTCCCAGTTGGAATGATTGTCCAACATTAAATACATTTATTGGCAGAATCCAATTACAAACGAGACCAAACTTTTTTCGTCCGTTTTCCTTTCCTCTACTTGGAGAGAGAGAGAGAGAGAGAGAGAGAGAGAGAGAGAGAGAGAGAGAGTGAGTGTGTGTGTGTGTCCGGGCTTGCTTTAAGAGAGGATGAGATAGCGTGTATATATATATATATATATATATATATATATATATATATATATATATATATATATATATATATATATATATATATATATATATTCACACACACACCATTCATATGTGACTTTTCACGATTTTCAACTGCCCAGCCCATCCAAAATAGGTTGAATAAGATAAAATAAAAACTTCATTGATAATTTAACCTATATGTGATCAACCACTTATGATACTTTGAGTTTCAGTATATAACTGAATTAACCCCTTATTTCCACCATTTTTCTCGTCTCTTTCATTTTATCACTGTAAAACACCGCCTTTCCATGATCTCAGTCGATTCTATAAAAATTACAACAATTTGAAAGAATTTACATAAAAAATAAATCACTCGAAATATTGAATCTAAACAAAACCTTACGACTAAGACAAGAAAATAATACTTATGAAATTATTCAATCACTTGACTCGAAATATTAAATTTGAATAAAACCATAGACTAAAACAAGAAAATATTACACTTTCAAAATTATATAATCACTTGTTTCACAGGAAATTAAATTTTGAAAATTGAATAATAAATTGTTACACTGGAAATTAAATTTTGAAAATTGAATAATCAATTGTTCCACTGGAAATTAAATTTTGAAAATTAAATAATCAATTGATACATTAGAAATTAAACTTTACATAAATATCTAATCTTGGTAATTAAGGAAAATAGTTAACCTTTAACACTCTAGCGATTAAACTCTTAACCTAACAAACAAGAATCAGGTGTGGTGTCCCCTTATGAAACAAATATAGTTAAATACATGGTGTTTTGTTCTTCAATATTCAACACTCAGCACAAATGTCAAATTGTTTGCAATACAGGTAAAATTAAAAAAAAAGAAATTTACAAGTTTGGTTAAATTAATTATATCTTTTGTAGTGCCAGACTCGATCAAGAGAGTCAATCAGTTGGTGAATCTTTTTAGCCAGTTAATTCTGGAATATGGAATACATTTATGCTTTTTCAAATGAATAAATTGTTCTTTAATACAGGACTTTTCATTACTACTGAAGGAAGGCCACTAATATTCTAGTTTATTTTATCAACTACGTATTAACACTTTACACAAGAAGATGACTATAGTTCTTACTTAGGAATACATAACTATGTGAAAGAGCTTTATTTCTAGCATAGATATACGATACATAAAAAAACGACGTAAAACGTTAAGTGAAATAGTTTTTGCACTATTATCTTAATTAGGGTTACATATATACACTCACACACACATATTACATATACCAGTGTATATATATATATATATATATATATATATATATACATATATATATATTAAAAATTTCTACATTTATATATATACACTTATACACATATATACAGTATATATATATATATATATATATATATATATATATATATATATATATACACTTATACATATATATATATATATATATATATATATATATATATATATAAACATTTATACATATTTATATGTATATTTATATGTGTGTGTTTGTGTATGTATATATATATATTTATATATATATATATATATATATTTATATATATATATATATATATATATATATATATTCTTATATTCAGATTTATATTCAATGCATCCTGTTAGAAAAAGCATATACCAACATAGTAACGGATTAGTTACAAAACTCTACGGGATATCCTAGCCCAGTTTCAGAAAATCTTCCTTCCGCCAGCCAATATAAAAAGTTGTTATTATTAGTAACATATCAGGTAATGAATAATATAAACAACTTGTAGTTAAATGCTTAGCAACTCATATCTAATTGATAACGATAACAATAGCAACACTTAGCAAAGGCATAAGCTTCGTCATAATACGAATAACAACAAAAATATTTAGTAAGTTTTTATATCCTGTTTTATACTTCCGGGAGGGAAACCACAGTGTAAAATCACTAAGGCAACTATTTAGAAAACAAACATTACACAAAGAATCTAAGGTTTCCAAAAAAATTATTTATATAAAAATATACACAAAAAAACTAGATAGCGATGTAAAAGGTTGCTAATCATTCGTGCATATATAAATCATATACAGTATATATATATATATATATATATATATATATATATATATATATATATATATATATATATATATATATATATATATATATATCTTAGTGTAATTGAAAAATGGTAGTAAAATTTATGATTCTAAGAAAAATTTGTGACCTTCAATTACACATATAAATAAACAAATGGGCTAATACACATACAGATATATATATATATATATATATATATATATATATATATATATATATATATATATATATATATATATATTCTTTTTTTAAATTCCTGCTTTATAAAAAAAATCAACAATGCTGTTCTACGAAATCGAATTTCCTAGCAAAAAAAAAATAATAAATAAAAAATAAAATGGGCCTAGAATTGCAAGACTTCCACCCACAGCATGTGATTATATCTTGCGTTGCTAAGATAAATATATTTTCTATGACCTCATAAACAACCATTACGTCATCAAAAGTATACAAGTAACCTAGGCAGAACAAGAGAAAGAGATAAATGCTATTTTTCGACCTAAGTACTCCTTAATTAGCAGCAATGCGTTTAATGGATTTGCACTTTGAGAGACGGGGGTACTTCTGAATGCTACCGCGAGAACCAGGATAGATGAAAGAAGAATGAGGGTAGTTATTATTATTATTATTATTACTATCATTATTATTATTATTATGTTGTTGTTGTTGTTGTTGTTGTTGTTTGCTAAGCTTCAACGCTAGTTGGAAAAGCAGGATGCTATAAGCGCGAGGGGCTACTCCCCGCAGGATAAGATCTTTTAGGAATCAGAGAAACTATAGCCAGGAAGGCAAGTCAAGAGTAATATGGTATATATAGAAAAAAACATTCATGGATTCAGCTCGATCAATGAGACGAGGCAAGGATATATGTCTCCTCTGAATATAGTTTTACTTCCATCTATATTGATCTAATATCTAATTTTCCTCATTTGCTGTCATCTTATATCCACGAAACGATTGAATAAGGGTCAGAGCTAGAATAAGGCCACTTCAATATCGATCACACAAGGTTATGTTATACAGGTGAAAATTTTGGGCAATGTACCCTGAGACTTAAGTACCAAGGTTTTTGAAGGTTTAAAGGCCACTCGTGAATGGCAGAGGCAAGTGAAACAATGCTCTGTCAAGCAAGAAAATACTTTAAAGACTGACCATATATATATATATTATATATATATATATATATATATACATATATATATATATATATATATACACTATGTATATATATATATATATATATATATATATATATATATATATATATATATGTATATATATATATATATATATGTATATATATATATATATATATTATATTAAGTAATTTCCCTTTTATTATATATATATATATATATATATATATATATATATATATATTATATTAAGTAATTTCCCTTTTATTATATCTATCTACAGTATACTTGTGATTGTGTGTATGATGTTTGGTTATTAATTATTCTCGTTTAATTTATTTTTTTCTTCATGACGGTGCTAAATGCCCTCCTGGCCTATAGCCTATAATCTGCAGTCGAATCCAATCCCTACAAAGGCCTTTTCTCCTATCTAAGACTTTAGTTTTTCTTAAATATGCACATTGCATACTTTTATCTCCCAGTACATTCATTTATCTATAACACGTCTAGCTAAACAATATTTATATACGATACATAATATATTTTGTTCAGATATGTACATTAGTTTGTTTTATTTTCCAATACATTCCTTTGTCTATATCAAGTCTAGCTAAACATCTATCTATTTATATACAATACACGAGATATCTTTGTCTATATCAAGTCTAGCTAAACATCTATCTATTTATATACGATACACGAGATATCTTTTTCAAATAAGTACATTAGTTTCTATTATTTTCCAGTAAATTCCTCTGTCTATATCCAGTCTAGCTAAACATCTATCTATCTATATACGAGACACGAGATATCTTTTTCAAATAAGTACATTAGTTTCTTTTATTTTCCAGTACATTCCTCTGCCTATATCAAGTCTAACTAAACATCTATCTATTTATATACGATAGACGAGATATCTTCTTCAAATATGTACATAAGTTTCTTTTATTTTCCGGTACATTCCTCTGCCTATATCAAGTTTAGCTAAACATCTATCTATCTATGTTCGATACACGAGATATCTTTTCCAAATAAGTACATTAGTTTTTTTTTTTTTCCAGTACATTCCTCTGCCTATATCAAGTCTAACTAAACATCTATCTATTTACATATGATACACAAGATATATTCAAAACACAACAATAACTTGGCACTAAATATGAAGTTAAAAAGATCACGAATACAATTAAAAAAAAAAAATTTGTAACAAGACAGGCGGATGTTGGCAGTGCTCATAATCAAGAACATATTTCTGATCTGAAACCCAAGTTGGATTACTCACCATGAGTACATACAGCTTGTCCTTAATAATCAGCCGCTACATTACCCTAATGGCAACCTTATATCGAGAAATTTTTATCTTTAACAAAGGACAGAGTTCATGCTTGATTCAAATGAAATTATTATTTACATATTTGACACACACGTGCATACATTGGCAAAAAAAAAAATAAATAATAAAAAAAGCCTCAATTGAACTTATAATATATATATAGAGAGAGAGAGAGAGAGAGAGAGAGAGAGAGAGAGAGAGAGAGATAAATATCAACACAACATCGTGCTCAAATAGAAATAAATTTCTACCTCATACCTGGGATCGAACGCTAGCCCCTTCTAATGAAAGGTCAGGTCGCTTCCAACCATGCCACGAGAGGCATGGGTGGAAGCGACCTGGCCTTTCACTAGAAGGGGCTAGCGTTCGATCCCAAGTATGAGGTAAATATATATATATATATATATATATATAGTATTGGCCACATATAATGAAGTTAATTTCTTTATTAATCTAATAAACTAAGAGCGAGTTAATCATAACTTCCAGTATGCTGTACTAGATAAATTAACGTATATAAATTTCTAAGGCATTGAACAAAAAATGCACTAGAGCAGTGTCTATTATTGCAAGAAAACTATCAGTACATGCAAATTTACATTCAAATTAGTTCACCCAATATGACTTATGTAGTCTGATATCTACCGTCCTGATTTAGTCTACTGTATTTCTCGTTATTCAAAAAGTATACAATATAGAAAGAGACTGGCTAAAAATCAATCTAGATATATTTCCCTACTGAAACCTACTTCATGATTCGCTTACTATTCGACATACGTAAGACGTAGTTTGCAGCCAAATGACAAAGTAAGAACAATATACTCGGAAGTTGAAGTGACCATCCATGAAGAAGCTCGATAAAGTCTACGGGAAGAACACGCCTAGGTTACCGAAAAAGTGTGATTTTATGTAGAGTACAATGCTGGATTTAATACTTTGATGAATGAAATGACTTATAACTAGGAATAAACCATTCACGTCAGACAAATTACATCTTTCCCATTAAATGGCGTCGGTGTGACTTAAGATAAGGTAAGAAATAACCCCCGAAAATAACATTGATGTGATAATTATGTAATGTTATGACAAATACTACATTGAGCTGACTTGCTCCACTAAAAAGCTTTTGGTCAAATAAATGATTCTCGATAACATGATTAATTTGGCCAAAACTGGATAATACTTTTCTAATATAATGGCATTAGAAAAAAAAAAAAAAAAAAAAAAAAAACCTAAATACATGTCTGGTACTACGTGGAGAATCAGTTTATGTCGTAGGATCAATGAGTTGATTAAACGACGTAGCTAGAGAATAATACTAGGAACTTAGTTAAGAAATTTCATATTACACATATTTTAGTTTAACAATGTAAGGTGGAAATCAACTACTAAACACAAAAAGGGAACATTATTCAAAACATGAAGTTAATACTTTGCTTTTCCACAGGACAAGAAGGTCTCGTAAAATTCTGAAAAAGGCTTTCTTGACATGCCAATTTTTTTGCAATCGAATAGGTTATAGGCTGGCTAAGTTCCTCAAAAGTGAATTTTCAATTAAAAAGCCACTTTTTTCAAGTTGTACGTTGGTGGGAGATAGTCTTCGTCCTACTTACAATCATGCATTCAGTTTTGTCGAGGTTTTAATACGCAGGGATATTTCAAGTGAAAAATTTAGTAAGTGGTGAGGGCTCAAATTTTTTTAACCATAATTTTAATTCAAATTTAGACACCAAATCAGGTTAGGAACGACTCCAACACTGTTACACAACACATTATACAAAATATTTTGTAGATTTGACGACAATGCCCTCAAAAGAATATTGGGAGTTAAATGACAAGACAGGATTAGAGATGAAACTATAAGAAAGATTACCCAAGAACCATATATGGATGAAATCATGGTAACGGGTAGATGGAGATTGTTTGAGCATGCTCTTCGTCATCCTCAAGAGAGATTAGTATACCAAACTTTTTAACTGGAGCTAGATGATTTGGAAGACCTAGGCCTACATGGCTGAGAATTATAAAGCAGGAAGTAAGAGATGATGAATGGAGAAGTTTTCATTTAAAAATTCAAGATAATAGATAACTAGAAAAATCTAACAAGTGGCCCTTTGCGTCAACAGACGTAGGAGGAGATGATGAATATGACATAATACATATACCCAAGAAGCGTCTGGCTATATATATATATATATATATATATATATATATATATATATATATATATATATATATATATTTTTTTTTTCGGCCACACTCAACTCCTCCCATCCCTCGGGTAAAGGAGAGAGAAAGTAGTCATACTCTGGTGTGAGGGAGGTGCGTGCGTGTGTGCATATCTATCTAAATATTTAGCCGTCAATTTTGATGGGTCGCGTATACCAGTGTATGTGTGTACATACATTACACACACACACACACACACACACACATATATATATATATATATATATATATATATATATATATATATATATATGTGTGTGTGTGTGTGTGTGTGTCTGTGTGTATGAAATCTCACAACGACCCATTACGTACAAACGAACCTACGACAAAATCAAAATAAAAAAACAAAAGCAAAACCAAAAAACGGGTATAAAAACTACCCTTCGTTGTTTTCACGAAACTCATCTTTACCTTTACACCGACCATGAAATATTTCTCCCGGTAAAAATAAATTACCTTCGTTCCTCTTTTTACAACCAATTCATTACCCGCATATTCATCCTTCTATGATTCATTCTGACCCCCTAAAATCATCAGGAAGGAACCACACAGTCACCACCCCACCCCCAACCCCCAAATTTCGGACCTCCGTCCCGATAGAGATCTATCGACGAAAACTCAAATCTCGGTCTTGACCGACTAATGCTAAGGTTGTTTCGAGGCTAACTCACGACATTGCCCATCTCTCTCTCTCTCTCTCTCTCTCTCTCTCTCTCTCTCTCTCTCTCTCTCTCTCTCTTTCAGCTTATAGTAAAGATGGGTGAAAGAAGAATGGTGGCAGTTAGGTAGCTAATCATGGTAGGGAATATTTTGGACAGTTAAGTATTAGAAAGAGTAATGTAAAGTGTGGTAATAATAATAATAATAATAATAATAATAATAATAATAATAATAATAATAATTTATTTATATAAAGGTACATTTTTCGTTATGGTGTTAAAGTTAATTTCATAGGGGGCTTCGTAGTGAGGCTTGTATTTCTCCTATTGAATGATGCTGTGTTTCTTACATAACTTAAAAGTAAAAATCACAATTACAAACTTGCCTCTTCTCCTTTAGTGCTATAATTTTAATAACCATGTATTACGAGTATATTCTTACAGGTTCTTCAACGATTTTACTTTTCACTTCATTGTCTTTACAATAAATCTGATTAAAGAATAAAAAACAGGTGTCTGATATATAAAATACAGCAGGGTATTTAACTGCAGCCCTTCTCATTATAAAAATTATAATAACTATCTAGTTACGGCTTACCTTGTTCTTTTTTTATATTAAAATAACTTAATACGTCTCTATTCGTTTTATAGAAAATAGATTAAATTTTCTTTTTGCTGTACTATCAATAACATACTAATAACAGGCTATCCAAAAATACCGATGAATAAAACCCTGTTATTAAGTATTTACCGTATAATGTTCTTAAAATAAAGAATTGCATTCTATTCAGATGAATTATCCTCTTTATATGGGAGTACGGCAAAACATTACCTTATTACCCTGTCCAGTAAATGTACTTATTCTAGATGCCGAAAGGCAACTACTCACCTAAAACAACTTGTTGCAATTGTAGGTATTTGATTGAATATTCTACTGTATATACTTCCCTATGTAAGTCTTTGAACCAATGTAGTGCTGCAGCCTCAGACTGAGCCCCAGAGGCAAAGTTTGAACAAACTTTATACTACATATCACGATTACAGTTGAATTCTAATTATATTTTCGGTCTAGAAGAATTCATTTTTTTTTTTACATATTCCTATCACTGATCCCTTACTGGCCATGAGGACCAATGTTTGAAGAGACTTAAATCTACCGGCATAGAAGATTTTTTTTTTCATAAATTCTATCATTTCAAAATCAGAAGTTCTTCACTAGAAGTCTTAAAATAACCTATATCTTGCTATATCCCTTTTTTGTGGCCGATGTGGTAATGTTCCAGACTGGAACGCCAGACTGGGGTTCGAGTCCCGCTCAAACTCATTAGTTTATTTGGTCGCTGCAACCTCACCATCCTTGTAAGCTAAAGATCCCCCATCTTTGGGGGCCTATAGATCTATCTGCTAAGTCATCAGGAGCCATTGCTTTTCCCTTCTTGGTCCTAGCTTGGGTGAAGTAGGGGAGACTGGGTGCTGATCATATGTATATATGGTCAGTCTCTACGGCATTGACCTGCTCGATAAGGCCATGTCACTGTCCCTTGCCTCTGCCATTCATGACAGCCTTTTGTGACGGGCCGAGAGAAAGTTGTGACTCAAAGACAGTATGAAAGCAACTGAGTAAATTTATAATAGAACACTCTCCTTTATATACAGAAGCTCAAAGCAACAAGAAATTTCATGTTCAAAAACAGACACTGTTATAGAGGAGAAAAGCAGACATGTTTATTCTGGTTCTTTTTAGTGCGAGGGAAGAGCGAAGATACAAGCATAATATATACACAAAATGAACTATGTACGATCGTGTGACACACGGTTGGTACACTTTAAACCTTTAAAGACGAACGTCAACCCTCCGCATTCTATGACTAGATCTCTTGTGCTAACTTTGGCTGAAATTAATCCAGTGATTCTGGAAGAGTAAATAAGGCGAAAGTTTTAACCCTGACATAAAAATAAACATTGGGAATACAATCATGATAAAAAAAAATGTTTGCTTTTCTTAAGCTATCAGATCAAGTGAACTAAAGCTAGCGAAGATAAAAGATTTTGTTCAAAAGTCACCCATGAATGACTGAGGCAAGGGACAGTGACAATGCCCTAAAATCAGGAGAGTGCCCTAAATCAACTATATATATATATATATATATATATATATATATATATATATATATATATATATACACACACACTGTATA
>NC_090725.1:295926468-295936468 GCF_036898095.1 Palaemon carinicauda | reverse complement strand
GAAAAAACTTTTTTTCTATTTACTGGGTGAACGGGGGGAAAAAACTTTTTTTTCTATTTACTGGGAGAACGGGAGGAAAAAACATTTTTTCTATTTACTGGGTGAACGGGAGGAAAACACTTTTTTTCTATTTACTGGGTGAACGGGAGGAAAAAACATTTTTTCTATTTACTGGGTGAACGGGAGGAAAAAACTTTTTTTCTATTTACTGGGTGAACGGGGGGAAAAAACTTTTTTTTCTATTTACTGGGAGAACGGGAGGAAAAAACTTTTTTTCTATTTACTGGGTGAACGGGAGGAAAAAACTTTTTTCTATTTACTGGGTGAACGGGAGGAAAAAACTTTTTTTCTATTTACTGGGTGAACGGAAGGAAAAAACTTTTTTCCTATTTACTGGGTGAACGGGAGGAAAAAACTTTTTTCTATTTACTGGGTGAACGGGAGGAAAAAACTTTTTTTCTATTTACTGGGTGAACGGAAGGAAAAAACTTTTTTCCTATTTACTGGGTGAACGGGAGGAAAAAACTTTTCTATTTACTGGGTGAACGGGAGGAAAAAACTTTTTTTCTATTTACTGGGTAAACGGGAGGAAAAAACTTTTTTTCTATTTACTGGGTGAACGGGAGGAAAAACTTTTTCTATTTACTGGGTGAACGGGAGGAAAAAACTTTTTTTCTATTTACTGGGTGAATGGAAGGAAAAAACTTTTTTTTCTATTTACTGGGTGAACGGGAGGAAAAAACTTTTTTTCTATTTACTGGGTGAACGGGAGGAAAAAACTTTTTTCTATTTACTGGGTGAACGGGAGGAAAAAACTTTTTTTCTATTTACTGGGTGAATAGGAGGAAAAAACTTTTTTTCTATTTACTGGGTGAACGGAAGGAAAAAACTTTTTTCCTATTTACTGGGTGAACGGGAGGAAAAAACTTTTTCTATTTACTGGGTGAACGGGAGGAAAAAACTTTTTTTCTATTTACTGGGTGAACGGGAGGAAAAAACTTTTTTCTATTTACTGGGTGAACGGAAGGAAAAAACTTTTTTCCTATTTACTGGGTGAACGGGAGGAAAAAACTTTTTTTCTATTTACTGGGTGAACGGGAGGAAAAAACTTTTTTTCTATTTACTGGGTGAACGGGAGGAAAATTTTTTTTTCTATTTACTGGGTGAACGGGAGGAAAAAACTTTTTTCTATTTACTGGGTGAACGGGAGGAAAAAACTTTTTTTCTATTTACTGGGTGAACGGGAGGAAAAAACTTTTTTTTCTATTCACTGGGTGAACGGGAGGAAATAACTTTTTTTCTATTTACTGGGTGAACGGGGGGAAAAATCTTTTTTTCTATTTACTGGGTGAACGGGGGGAAAAAACTTTTTTTCTATTTACTGGGTGAACGGAAGGAAAAAATATCCAATTTGGCTTCATAGAATTTGGGACATATGTCTGGGACTGGGGAGCCCATTCGGTGATGTGGGAAGAAGGAACAGAGGTAAAGCAGATCCTTATAAATGAGATGTCACTTGAATAAGACACTCCAAACATCGGAACGTTGATTGGGTAAACATATTTTGTCCAAATCCTTCAAAAATTTGTCCATGCTCTTCAAAAAATTTTCCATATTCTTTTAAAAATTTCGTCCATATCCTTAAAAAAAGATTCCATATACTTTAAAATTTCGCCCATATCCTTCAAAAATTACTCCATATCCTTCAAATATTATTCCTTATCCTTCAAAAAATTTCGTCCACATCCTTAGAAATTTCGTTTATATCCTTTATAAACGAAACGTCGCAAATAGAGGAGACATGTTTTTTCTAATGTTTATTTTCTAGAAATATTTGTATTTACGTTCGTATTCTCAATTTAGAAAAGGACTCTGCAAAAGCACATAAAGGTACCCTGACACTTGCACGAATTTGTCACGACTTGAGTCGTGAACTGGAGTGAACTCGTCATGAACCTGTCGTGACATCGTGGCATGTCGTGACGAGAATTTTGAAATGTTCAAAATTTTGGTCACGACAAAATTTCGTGAACGCAGCGTGAACTATGCGCGAACTGTTCGTGAACTCGTCGGGACGATGCGGGAAGTGCGCAAACTATGCTAAAACTATGCATGAACTCGTCGTGAACTCGTCGTGCCAGTTCGTGTCAATGTGGACAGGTGAGCTGTGATTCTGAGGTTTTTTTTTTTTTTCCAGTTCGTGCCACAAAATGTCACGACTTGCCACGACAAATTCGTGGCAAAAAGTCGTGCAAGTGTCAGCCTGGCATAAGCAATGCCTACAACGCACCCCATGAGGGGCACTGTAAGCACTATCCTCTTACGGAAGGAAAATCTTTTAAACTGAATGATATCATATTCGAACCAGACTACTTGGAGAGACAAACTAAATAAACTAAGAATAAAACTAAAAGGAATAACGTGGAAAAAAGATCAACACTACACTAGTTTTTCTTCCTCTTGTTTTGTTAAAGTTTTTATAGTTTTTATAGGAAATATTTATTTTAATGTTGTTAATATATTTAAAGTATTTAATTTTTCTTATTTCCTTTCCTCACTGGGCTATTTTCCCTGTTGGGGCCCCTGGGCTTATAGCATCCTGCTTTTCCAACTAGGGTTGTAGCTTAGCATTTAATAATAATAATAATAATAATAATAATGCGTCTGAGCATTACAGGTCGCTAATGCTTCCATTTTGTAGATTATATATTACTGACAAAAAGTCTTTACACAGATTAAATGAAATAACTTTAATGCAGTAATATGAATGAGTTTGCTTCACAGTCTACGGCATTTCTCATTCATACCAACAAACGCAAATATATATCACTATTAAAACCTTGCCAGATAAACAAATGGTACACTAAATTGGTCAAGTTTATACGGAAAAGTAGACATAAAAAAATGTTACATAATTCAACACCTCCTCGATAAATACAAAAGGTTATCAAATTAATTAAATTTTACCGCACCTGGATAGTAAGATTGACATCATCATCCTTGCGTATTAAAACCATGCCAGATAAAAATAAAAGGTACACTAAATTGGTCAAGTTTATACGGAAAAGTAGACATAAAAATTTTTTTCTACATAATTCAACACCTCCTCGATAAATACAAAAGGTTATCAAATTAATTAAATTTTATCGCACCTGGATAGTACAATCGACATCACCATCATTCCTGCGTAATGAAGATATTATATTTGACTTCCAAATTCGTCCAGTCAACCACAGTGACATCAAAACCCCAAAATTACAATGGAATTAACCGCCTGACCCGAGTCTCACGCTGCTATAATCACGTGTTTATTTCTGCGGATTGATTTCGTCAGGATGAATGACTTTTGAAACGTTATTTCATTGGGATGAACATATTTTCGGAACGTTAATGATTGGGTAAACATATTTTCAAAGTGTTTATTATTGGGCGATAAATATATTTTCGGAACGTTAATGATTAGGTAAACATTTTTTTGAAAGTGTTCATTAATGGGAGATAAATATATTTTCGGAACGTTAATGATTGGGTAAACATATTTTCAAAGCGTTTATTAATGGGAGATAAATATATTTTCTGAACGTTAATGATTGGGTAAACATTTGTTTGAAAGTGTTTACTAATGGGAGATAAATATATTTTCGGAACGTTAATGATTGGGTAAACATTTGTTTGAAAGTGTTTACTAATGGGAGATAAATATATTTTCGGAACGTTAATGATTGGGTAAACATTTTTTGGAAGAGTTTATTAATGGGAGATAAATATATTTTCAGAACGTTATTGATGGGGGTAAACACATTTTCGAAGTATTTATTAATGGGGATAAACATATTTTCGGAACGTTAATAATTTGGGGTAAACACATTTTCGAAATGTTTATTAATGTGGATAAACATTTTCGGAACGTTAATGATTAGTGGTAAACATATTTTCGAAATGTTTACTAATGGGGATAAACATATTTCGGAACGTTAATGATTGGGAGTAAACATATTTTCGAAATGTTTATTAATGCGGAAATTTTTTTTCGGAAAGTTAATGACTAGGGGTAAACATATTTTCGAAACGTTAATGATTGTGGGAAAACATATTTTCGGAACGTTAATGATTGGGAGTAAATATATTTTCGAAATGTTTATTAATGGGGATGAACATAAATCACTGATGCGTAGACTGTACAGAGCGCAAATGAAAGCATGAATGGGATTGACTGATTGATTAGAAGTTTTCTGGCATCGCAACATTGAAGGTCATTGACCCCGAACATGAATGGGAGAAATCCTCAGGTCCTGGGGAGTCTAATTGAACCCCTTTACCTACACATATAAATCCCCCTTATATAATAAAAAAACATATCTGGTTACATATATCATTATCATCAGCCGTTATCAGTCCACTGCAGGACAAAGGCCTCAGACAGGCCCTTTCCTTCGACTTGCGTCTGTTTATGGTCTTTCTGTGCCAGTCCAAGCCCGCAAAATTTCTCAAGTCGTCATTCCATCGTCTTCTCTTCCTTCCCCTGCTTCTTTCACGATCTCAAGTGACTCATACACACACACACACAACTTACTGTATATATATATATATATATATATATATATATATATATATATATATATATATATATATATACATACATATATTTATATATATATATATATATATATGTTATATATTCTATAGATATTTCCCGTCACGCTTAGCTCTTCCCGACCCTTGGAGAGGGGGGGGGGGGGCAGAGGGCGTAGTCATACCCTGGTGTGCATTTGCACATATCTATAAATATTTCGCCCTCCTTTTTGACGGGTAACGTAGTCTAGTTTAAAAAAAAAAGCGTAATAGAGAATCAAATAAAGACATCAATCAAAACATTGACCCCAAACAATCCCGAATAATTTACTTAACCGGAATATGTTGATTAATCACAAACCTTTACGAGAAATTAATCATTACCAGCAACTACGCAATGAAAGCGTAAATTCGCCAGTTCCACTACACCAATGACACTAAATCATTTAATTCACCGAGGCCGAGCAACAAAAGCATACCGGAATTAACTTATTGAACTCGAATTGGATTCTGATAATGCCATACATCCAAATAAGTAACTTGTCAAATTAACAGGACATGCAATATAAATTAAATCCATGTGGTGGATAACGGGGGGAGGGTGGGCTGTGGCACCCTATAGCAGTACCAGCTGAACTCGGTTAGGCTGGAGGAACGTAGAGAGTAGAGGTCTCCTTTTTTGTTTTGTTTCATTTGTTGATGACGGCTACCCCCCAAAATTGGGGGAAGTGCCTTGGTATATGTATGTATGTATGTACATTCGATGGAAATATTCTGTTTTTGACGTAAGCAAAAAATGATTTTCATGTCAATAAAATTTTCAAAACTTTGAGTGTAATGTTAATAAAGTCTCCATCATATTATGCATATAATTTGCCAATCGCAGCGTTAATTGCAGATTCTTTCTTTCAGTAAAGTTGTTACTATAATCATTTAATAATTATTCTCTTAGTTGCTATCAATGTATTGAACAGGAGAATGAGTACTGATATGTTAGTATCTGCCAGTCTAACGTGAAAACTACTTCAAGACTAAGACATTTAACAAGTTGTTATTCAAACATGACGGTTATGTATTACATTTATGCGTCAAAGGCATTTGATAACGCAGCGACTGATTTACATATCAAAATATTTCATTTATATACAATAAGGATATTGGGTGTCAGAAGGATATTGGGAGTTAAATGGCAGGACAGGATTAGAAATGAAACTATAAGAGATGACTAGAGTACCATATGTGGATGAGATCATGATAAGGGGTAGATGGAGATGGTTTGGGCATGCTCTTCACACTCCCCCAAGATAGATTAGTTCACCAAACGTTCAACTGGGCTCCACAAGGCACAAGAAGAATTGGAAGACCCAGGCCTACTTGGCTTCGGACTATAAAGCGCGAAGTAGGAGATGATGAATGGAGAAGTATTGAATTAAAAGCTCAAGACAGAGACGACTGGCAATATCTAACCGAGGCCCTTTGCGTCAATAGGCGTGGGAGGAGATGATGATGATAATTGGAAATCATAATATGAAAAGGAAATGATTACTACTGATTATTTTTTTCATGTTCTACTAAATGCTTTCAACATTTTCTTGTGCAAAAAATTAAGTGAAGCTTTGCTATATATATATATATATATATATATATATATATATATATATATATATATATATATATTATATATATATATATATATATATATATATATATATATATATATATATATATATATATATATATATATATATATATATATATATATATATATATATATAAAGTTATTAAAATTCTGCCAATATCCATAACAGCTCATCCGAGGACAGATGGTAATCAAAATTTAATTTCCGTATTCTCTCAAAGAAATTCAAATAGAGTAAATTTAGTGCATAAAAGATATCTTTAAATAAAATCATAAAGAGAATGATTTAGTTATCAGGCCCATTAAAACCTGTCACATTAGTTTTAGTTTCCTCAAGAACACACGTGACTACCATACTTTCCATTATCAAGCCACAAATAACTCGAGAGAGAGAGAGAGAGAGAGAGAGAGAGAGAGAGAGAGAGAGAGAGAGAGAGAGAGAGAGAGATTGCAGGAAAAATCTACAAAATACATCTTAATTGCATAACAACAAAACTGCTATTGTCTTTAGGGAAACCTTCACGGTTTTTTTTCTAAATAGTTTAAACCTGTTATCGGTCACTTTTATATATATATATATATATATATATATATATATATATATATATATATATATATATATATATATATATATATATATATATATATATATATATGTAAAACTGCTATTGTCTTTAGGAAAACCTTTATGTTTTTTTTAAATAGTTTAAACCTGTTATCAGTCACTTTTATATATATATATATATATATATATATATATATAATATATATATATATATATATATATATATATATATATATATATATAAACTGCTATTGTCTTTAGGAAAACCTTTATGTTTTTTCTAAATAGTTTAAACCTGTTATTGGTCACTTATATATATATATATATATATATATATATATATATATATATATATATATATATATATATATATATATATAAACTGCTATTGTCTTTAGGAAAACCTTTATATTTTTTTTCTAAATAGTTTAAACCTGTTATCGGTCACTTATATATATATATATATATATATATATATATATATATATATATATATATATATATGTATGTATATATGTATGTATATATATAAGTATATATATATATATATATGTATATATATATGTGTGTATATATATATATATATATATATATATATATATATATATATATAGATATTGTTATCGGTCACTCAAAAAAAAAATTCTTGCAGGCAATGCAAAACTTCCTGAAATTGGGGAGATGTAAACCGGTTCCCATAATATTAAAAACAACGAAACATGAATTAAAACAATAAATTCATCCAGTCAAAACCAATTTCAATAAACTACGTTGAATAAAAACGTCACTTTCCTGAACCAAAGCTGATAATGGCAGTGAAGACAAGTTCACATTAAAAAAAGATTTCTTGTAATGCACAGAAATAAAATTAATTTTTACTCCTTTATCCAGCATGAGAAATCAACTTGTGTTTACCTTCAGTATTTCCAGTTGTGGTATTGTGATGCCCGACTTTATAGGTTTAAAGATCGTTTATTTTGCAGCAAAGATATAACTCATGTCAATACGTTGTCGCAAAATTTCATAAAAATAAGGATTGTACCAACCGTGTGTCACACGATCGTCCATAAATTATTTTGTATATATTATGCTTGTATCTGCGCTCTTCCCTCGCACTAAAAAGAACCAGAATAAACATGTCTGCGTGTTTCCTCTCTAACATTGTCTGTCTCTTGAACATGAAAATTCCTGTTGCCTTGAGGTTTTGTATATAAAGGAGAGTGTTCTTTAATAAAGTTACTCAGTTGATTGCATCCCGCCTTTGAGTCATAACCTTCTCTCAGCCGTTACAGGATATTGAGAGTCAGAAGGATATTGGGAGTTAAATGGCAGGACAAGATTAGAAATGAAACGATAAGAGAGATTACTTGAGTACCATATGTGGATGGGATCATGATGAGGGGTAGATGGAGAGGGTTTGGGCATGCTCTTCACACTCCCCATTGATCAGAGCGCAATTCTTCTCTCAAACTAGCTAGGACCATGGAGATAGTACAAATAACAAGCTAACAAAAACGCTATAGCACAAAAAAAAAACGTCAACCATTAAAAATTCAAGTAAAATTTCAACTTCTATTGAAAAAATATTCGCCTAAGCACTGGCCTGAAGAGACTTAAAGAGACTTACAAGCCTAATATGTAACAAAATTAAAAATATCACTATTGAAAAAGGAAATCTTGAAATTCAAATCAATCACAATAACCAAGGAATTACAAGCTAAGTCAATAACCCCACACACTGATTGAAATCACCGTTATCTAAAGACAGGCATAGCGTTTTGCACTGTCATCTGTAAATGTTTGCCGACATAATGTAAACTAAATATAACTTGAACAGAAAATGCAGTTCAAACAGATGCTTGAACAATTATAAAGTTTATTTGAAAAAAAAAAAAAAAAAAACTTCTGGGGACATGAAAAAATCGAGCACAAACGTAAGAATATAGAATGCTCATCTGACAAGACACACCATGAAACCTACTTACTGTATAATTAAGACCAAATTTGTAAACAAACGTTTACGAAGCCGAGATCTTAGGTCAGCGAGGACGCTGCCCGTAGTTTGGATTCTCTGAAGCAAAGTACTCTCATTAGAGAAAGCAATCTATCATCTCACAGATTATTATTATTATTATTATTATTATTATTATTATTATTATTATTAGCCAAGCTACAACCCTAGTTGGAAAACCAGGATACCGTAAGCCCTAGGGCTCCAACAGGGAAAAATAGCCCAGTGAGGAGAGGAAACAAGGAGGTAAATAAACTACGAGAGAAGTAATGAACAATTAAAATCAAATATTTTAAGAACATTAACACCTTAACAATATCAAATTAAATCTACCATATATATAAAAGAAAGAACAGGGTCACTAGCCAGACTTTGAAAGGACATCTGCGTCAAAAGAGAATAGAACACTGAAATGAGTTAGTAAAGCAAATTTGAGAACCTATTTGGTCTACCTGATGGTAACTTGAAAGGCCTCTGCTTTAGTGACCATTAAAGGCTCCGAGACTTTGCCTCTTGAGACATTAACAGCCATTTATGTATATTATGGAGAATTGTAAACAGTGAAAATGTGGCTACCTGGAAGAGTAAGGAATTTTATATATCGTCACCCTCATAAACTAATTGCCTAAGTCATTTTCTCCACTTGTTGGGAAATAAAAAAAAAACCTTCTCATTTCCTAATTCTTTATATCATTGTCTTGAGTTTCAATTCACAAATTCTTGGCTGAAGAATTTGTGAATCAGAATTTGTGAATTGGAGCTCAACACAATGATATAAAGAATTAGGAAATGAGAAGGTTTTTTTTATTTCCCAACAAGTGGAGAAAATGACTTAGGCAGTTAGTTTATGAGGGTGACGAATTATGGTATACTGTATATCCCTTACTGAGTGGAGATACCTCAACATGGTGAAAGGGTTTGCGTACTACGTCATGATCATCAAAGCTGTATTAGTCAGGGCCACCCACACCGGCCATCGTGGTGATGAAAACTGGACAAACCCCAAACATGAATAAGGACATGTCTAAGGTCTTTGTCCTTCAGTGGACTAGAAATAGCTGCATCTGTTGTTGTTGTTTTTGTTGTTGTTGGTGCATATATATATATATATATATATATATATATATATATATATATATATATATATATATATATATATATATATATATACATACATAAGTATATATGAATATATAGAAATATATGTAATACA